>NC_057343.1:155252500-155470000 GCF_016509475.1 Prionailurus bengalensis | reverse complement strand
GAAATTTTCATGTTATTCATAAAACTCTTGAATTTTGCTTAACAACTTAAAAAAAGGTTACAATGGCTGTATCCTGGGAAGAACAACTTTCCAGGGTGGGATATTCTTTGCAAAGTTTTCCATCTGAGAGGATAGTGATAACCCCTGAAGGGAGGGATAAATTTATAGTTCTGTGAAGTGTCACAGGACGAGAAAAGAAGATTCCCAATTTCCTTATCTCCTGACCATACATTTCCTGGGGCTTGTGTAGAATTTATATGTTTCCTATAACTCAGCCCCCTACTTAGATAACAGATGTCTCTGGAAATCATAAAATTTAGAAGGAACTATCGTTTTTCCATAGTTCTAAAATAAGTCTAGTTTAGACTCTGTGGTCTCTACAGTCGGGATGTTCCATTGACTACATTCATGGGACTCAATTAACTTCCCCCTAGTGTGAGACTTACTTTGCCATATTAAGTGAGGAGAGAGCTACAAATGATTCAGGAATATAGGGATCCCATCAACAACCTTGTATCCATTTTCATATGTATTAATTTTCATCGGTAAGTGCCAAAGAGCAGGGACTATAATCATAGAAGCATGGTTATCCTTCTATTTGTTTCCAAGAACTCATCAAAATATGTGGATTCTCTGTAATAATCACGTGTCTGCAACATATATAACATTTTACACTCAGGGATACTTTGACTCCATGTCACTCAGCCATGGCCCACCCTCTAAATCCCCTATCCAGTAGACTGATAAGAAAAGAAACCTTGAGATAGACCTCATATACTCATCTGAGCAATTGAAGAGATTTTAACAAAAGGACTATTTAAGACAAGGTGTGCAGAATTTTGGTAAGCCAACAAGTGATAGTGAAATAATCTGGGGTTGGAAAAGGAGGGGTTGGGGTTCTAGGAGGCATTCACTGAAGCTACCCTGATGAGACAAGAGGATGTGGAATGTTACCTCTACAGAGAAGGTAGCTTTGTGGAGAGGGTCACTGCATAGCAGCTGTGGCCTTCAGTAGAGATGCAGCCAACCCACAATGACCTGAAACAAGGGACTTTGGAATAAATGTCTTAATTCATCCTTTCTCCTCCTTTCCTTGGGTTGTCTCTACCTCTGATTGACTGAATCCAACCAGAAGCCAAAGGAAAGGGAGCCTGTCAATTTTGTCTGTATAATTCGGCAACTAGGGCAAATTGTAAGAAGAAAAGGATAGAGAATAGACCTGGAGAACAAAATGGAAAAAAATATATAGCACATAGTGCTTCCCAAAGTATCTTTCATAGAATACTAGTTCTATTAAATGACTCATGGAGAAAAAGGTCCAGGATAAAAGCAGTTTGGGAAATGCCACATAACGTAACCCACATGTCTCTATTCTATATGCAAGGCACCAACAGTGCCATGAAGAATAGAGAGGAAGTCTCTGCTCCTTATGAAACTTATAACTTACCAAAAGAGAAACAATAAATGCACAAATAAACAAATGATTGCATAACTCAACATTATGTAGTGACCAGTATTAAGAAGAATAATAAAACAATTTGGTTTTGATGGGATATATACTAAACATTATTCTATCAAAAACAATTTTGGAAATATTAATTTAATAAAAATGATTGTCTATTAGGGAAATTATGACCCCTTCAAATGGAGACATTTTTAATAATTTATAGCACAGTGCCTCATGTCAATTAGAAATACACAAATGGACATTAAGTTAACTAATTTGGGAATTTAATAGTTGTGTTGATAACTATAAATTCTAAATATATGTTAATAACTGTAAACTCTAAAATAACTATAAGCTATAAACTCAAGCACAAATGATCAAGGGAAAAAATGCCCAAAATGAAAATGTGGAAAATGCATAAGTAAAATTTTAAGCCAAAAATGAGAGTGAATAGGTGAACATGAAATTCTTTATAATTTGAGCTAAAGTTCAAATTTTATTTATTGATAGAATCTGCTATATCTCATATCTTCAGACTTAATCATAAAACTGACTGGAATAATTTCAAATCTCTGTATGTGTTTCCTTCCTGTTTTCTTTTGTCTGTCATATACTATCTCTGTGGTTTCTTACTTTTTCTCAAAAGTGACTGTACATTACTTCTTTTATATCCTGTGTCTGGCCCTATATTGTGCCCCACGGAGTTTCTTAGAGGTGCCTTGCAAGTTAAGTCAAATTATATAAAAGAATTATTTAGTAATAATAATTAAAGGAATGAAAAACAAGAAAAAATCTTTTACATGTTCTTGCTTTGTGCCAGATAGTGTTCTAAGTGCTTGTGTGGATTATCTCTTTAATGCTCACAACAACCCAATGCCATGGATACTAATATTATCCCCATTCCATAGGTTAGAAAACTGAGGCATTAAGAGTTTAAGTAACTTGCCCAGTAGCACATAGCTAAAAGGTGTTAGAGCCAGGAGATCTAACCCCAGAGCCTGGACTTTTAAATTACTTACGGTATAGTTTAAATAATATTCACCTAAATTTAGTTAATTTAATCATATCTAACTAGACAAAAAAGTTTTTGATGCATCAGGTGCAGGCAGGGAAAATTCTAGATTATAAAAAATATAAAATTAGAGTTCAGTGTGTTAGAAAAATGAAGGCATATGTGTCTAAGCCACAGACATAAAGAAGCATTTGAAATTCCAAAGAAAAGGACCACATACAGATGAAGTAAACATTCAGTCCATAAGAAGAGGAAGGTAGAGATGTTATATTCAATAGGATTGAGAGGCAATTATGGGATAAATTACACTGGAACATTTTAAGTGAAGGCAATGCTATGTTTTTTATACCTTATGCTATGACATTTACAGAAAAATAAAAATTTTAGTGGCATTCTAGTATTTTTATATAAAATAAATACAAAGGCCTAGTTAAGACATAAAAATTCCATGTACCACCAGAGATGTGGGAGGCATATTTAATTCATGTACTTTCAAATATGAGCAACATGGGAACATTTTTATCTGAAAGTATTTTTATTCTATGATACATAAGTTTATATGTACTCTATGGTAGCTGTGTTAGCCACTTTAAAAAATAATTACCTGACTTTAAAGTTTCAGCACTTTTTTCACTTAATTATGCCATTATAATTAAAAGATTTGTGTAGAATTAAAAAAAATACTTAAATAATTCTTAGAGGATAGAGGATATGTAGATAGCTTTCCAAAGCTTAAATATATTTACTACTGACTGTTCGAAAAATCCATGAAAATATTTGCCATAAAAATATTAATAGTGTTATCTGTATGGTTAGTTTAACCATCTGGCTTAAAAATCAGATTTTTTTTCCCCGAGGGCTTAGGTTTATGTAAGAAAGGCAATGTGCTCTCAAGTATTTTCAGATAAATAATGTGTAATGTTGGGGTGACTGGGTGGCTCAGTTGGTTAAGCATCTGACCTCAGCTTAGGTCATGATCTCACAGTTCTCAGTTTGAGCCTCACATTGAGCTCCCTGTTGTCAGCATGGAGCTGCTTTGGATCCTCTGTCTCCCTCTCTCTCTGCCCCTCCCCCGCTATTTCTCTCTTAAAAATAAATGAACACTAAAAAATTTTTAAATAATAATATATAATGTAAATAGTAGAGAAATCATTGAAATAAAACTATATATATATATCAAGATGAAATGTCCTGGGGGTGACAGAATGGTGATAGTTCTTATAGTACTATAACTGAGGTAAAGGCAAAGTTATGAGGCTTTTGACTATTACAAAAATGGAATAGTTATTCGTTAAAAATGACTTTACAACAGAAATCGGTTGCATTCCTATTCACCAGCAATGAAGTAACAGGAAGAGAAATCAAGGAATCAATCCCATTTACAATTGCACCAAAACCCATAAAATACCTAGAAATAAATCTAACCAAAGAGGTGAAATATCTATACACTGAAAACTATAGAAAGCTTATGAAAGAAATTGAAGAAGACACAAAAAAATGAAAAAATATTCCATGCTCCTGGATAGGGAGAACAGATATTGTTAAAATGTTGATACTACTGAAAGCAATCCACATATTCATTGCAATCCCTATCACAATAACACCAGCATTCTTCACATAGCTGGAACAAATAATCCTAAAATTTGTATGGAACCAGAAAAGACCCCAAATAGCCAAAGCAATCTTGAAAAAGAAAACCAAAGCAGAAGGCATCACGATCCCAGACTTCAAGCTATGCTACAAAGCTGTAATCATCAAGACAGTATGGTACTGGCACAAGAACAGACACATCAATGGAACAGAATAGAGAACCCAGAAATGGACCCACAAACATATGGGCAACTAATCTTTGACAAAGCAGGAAAGAATATCCAATGGAATAAAGACAGTCTCAGCAAGTGGTCCCAGCAAGTGGTCCTGGGAAAACTGGACAGTGACAGGCAGAAAAATGAACCTGGACCACTTTCTTTCACCATACATGAAAATAAACTCAAAATTGATGAAAGACCTAAATGTAAGACAGGAAATCATCAAAATCCTCAAGGAAAATGCAGGCAAAAACCTCTTTGATCTTGGCCACAGCAATTTCTTACTCAACACTTCTCCTGAGGCAAGGGAAACAAAAGCAAAAATGAATTACTGGGACTTCATCAAAATAAAAAGCCTGCACAGCGAAGGAAACAATCAGCAAAACTAAAAGGCAACCAACAGAATGGGAGAAGATATTTGCAAGTGACATATCAGATAAAGGGTTAGTATCCAAAATCTATAAAGAACTTCTCAAACTCAACAACCAAAAAATAACCCAGTGAAGAAATGGGAAAAAGACATGAATAGACATTTCTCCAAAGAAGATATCCAGATGGCCAATAGACACATGAAAAAATGCTCAACATCACTTATCATCAGGGAAATACAAAACAAAACCACAATGAGATACCACCCTACACTTGTCAGAATGGCTAATGTTAACAATCCAGGCAACAACAGATGTTGGTGAGGATGTGGAGAAAGAGGATCTCTTTTGCATTGTTGGTGGGAATGAAAGCTGGTGCAGCTACTCTGGAAAATAGTATGGAGATTCCTCAAAAACTTAAAAAGAGAACTACCCTACGACCCAGCAATTGCACTACTAGGTATTGATCCAAGGGATACATGTGTGCTGTTTCAAAGGGACACTTTCACCCCCATGTTTATAGCAGCACTATCAACAATAGCCAAAGTATGGAGATTGCCCAAATGTTCATTGATGGATGAATGGATAAAGAAGATGTGGTATATATGTACAATGGAGTATTACTCGTCAATCAAAATAATGAAATCTTGCCAGTTGCAACTATGTGGATGGAACTGGAGGGTATTATGCTAAGCGAAATTAGTCAAAGAAAGGCAAATATCATATGACTTCACTCATATGAGGACTTCAAGAGATAAAACAGGTGAACATAAGGGAAGGGAAGCAAAAATAATACAAAAACAGGTAGTGGGGCAAAACATAAGAGACTCTTAAATATGGACAACAAACTGAGTGTTACTGAAGGGGTTGTGGGAGGGGGGATGGGCTAAATGGGTAAGGGGCATTAAGGAATCTACTCCTGAAATCATTGTTGCACTATATGCTAACTAATTCGGATGTAAATTAAAAATAAAATAAAATAAAAAAATGACTTTACAAATAACCTTGTTATGTTTGGTCTACATTAACATGACAACAATTATTAATTTTAATATACAAGCAACTTAAAACCACCTGAAAAACCCTCTCACTGCCCTAAGATATATCTCACTGAGTTGTATTTCCTTGATGAGAGTAAAAGTTAAGCAGTTTAAATATTCACTGGATTTCTCTCGCTGTGGCTCATGAAAACCACTGTGCAATGAGAGGAATAATAGTTGTGACTTCTCTGAAGTTGGGAGAAGCTATCTAAACTCGCTAGGGTTATGGAATACATTAAGTATTTCTCTCAGGCTTTAGACACATAGACCTAACCAAAGAAAATTGGATCAGTCTGGAAAATCAATTGGACAATTCAAACTCAATTGCCCTTTTCCCTAACAGAAATAATTTACCTGTGAAATATCTGGTGATGCAACCTTCTTTATCTTTACAAGATATTTTTCAGTTGTCCCTATAGATCATATCGCTCTTTTTTTCCCGAAGAATAGTAACACTTTCCATGAATCTCTCTTAAAGGAATGCTGTTTTAAGTATATACAAGGCCATAATAGTTCTAGAGTCATTTGGGGCACTGAAAATTACCTTTGTCATTTATTATCTGACTGGTCTTGTACAAATTATTTAACCTCTCTAAGATTCTGTGTCCTCATTTGAAACTATATTACTTATACTTACTTTGAAGGATTGTTGGGAAAGTCACATGATGTAATATAAATTATGGTTATGTAGGAAAAACCCATACTGGCTTCTAAAATATTGTATACTTATTACTATGATTTTTGATATCTCTTCTAGCAGAATGAGATACGAAGACAAATCCACATTATTTTGCACTTCCCATAGCTCTGAGCTCAATGCCTATAGAAAATGGCAGTCAATAAATGCATGTTCCGTGAATGTATGAGTGGATGGATAACAGAATAAAGATGTCCAAGTTTTGTCTTACTTTAACATACTTAAGGAGATCGTTGTTGAAGGCCTGGGTGTGATGCATATCAAGGAGGCAAAACACTGCCATTGTCTACAGAATTCTAGGTTGTTATGAATATTCATGTGCACCCTGAACACTAGTCCTATGAAAAAGGCATCTGCTTTAACTGATTCCATTGGTTTTCTAAAAACACATATCACTTTATAGTGTGCTGTCAATGTAAAAAACAAACAAACGTATACGCACAAAAGTTCCAAAACTCTTTTCCCCAAAAACATTGGAGAAAGAATATCTATTTCTTTCTTAAATTCTGGGAAGACTCTTCTACAAAACTAATCATTAAAATTATCAATGTATTAAATATTTCTTAAAGTAGTAATTGAGACTAGTCAATACATATCCCATCAATTCAAGTAATATAAAAATATGTGTGTATCTGGGAAAAACACAAATTGATATTTAAAAAATGAATATACTGGTTTGAAAAGTACAGATATTTTTTTCCATACTTCTTAATGAACTTACCATTTCTTACACAAGGCACAAGTGAGGGAAGGAAGGGAAGGAGAATTCTCAAAAGCACTTGTGACACATAGATGATGATGTACTAAATGGAACCTTGAGGCTAAAATGGAAACTTGCAGATGAAGTACATTCCAAAGTGAAGTGATAGTCTGAAAAATAATTTCAAAGGAAGAATTCCGGAATCATTTGCAAACAAGTAAACCTCTTAGCCATTTCAAGAGTGTAAAATCATATGCAATGGAGATCACAGAAGAATATCAAAAAGAAGGTACCTTTAGAGAGAGCTGTGCTAGCAATCTCAACCGACTCTGGTGGTTTGAGTATGCATGAGGAACCAAACTGGTTACAGTAGCAGAGTAAAAAACTGTTTTGAGAAATAAATGCATCATCGGAACTCGTGGGAACAGTGGAAGAGTGCTTTTTCTTCCAATTATAAGAAGACCATTCTTGAAAGCTGTCCAAAAGAACCTCCAGGAGGGATAAGAGAACTTCAGGAGAAGGAGCTAGAGATAGGTTTCAGGTGGTGACCCACAGAACAGAGTTGCATTTATCCATTGGAGGGAGCTTCAGATAAAAGCAATGGAAGAGGGATTCCATTGCACCCAAAGACTTCCCTATAAAATAAATAGTCCGCTTTAAAAATTTTCCAAGTCCAGAAAGGGCTGCTACTGGATAAGCAGCAGAGTGCGAGTCAAGCAAGAAATTCCATGCTCTGCTTTATTTTTATTCTCCTCCCTCCACCCTTCCTCCAACTCCGAAGGATTGTGAGAGGAGGATCAGAACCTGAGTAAGGAGTGAGGGTCCTAAACCAACACCCTCATATTTCCTGAGTAGGGCCCATAACACCCTGAGTTTGGGAAAGGGAAAGCTACAACTTAAAAGTCAATTCAGAGATTTGATTTTTACAGAACCATGGCAAGTTTAGATACTGAACTGTGATTTGATTTAATTACTAAAATGTGAGTATAAGGACTTTAGTTGCATAAACATGACGAGAGAAATCATGGAGCCTGCCTAAGATTTCCATCCAGCAGCAGGAAAAAGCCCAGTCTCACTGTGAAAATTTAAAAGTATGGTGGCAACAAAACTAAGGTTCCCTACATTGTTACATCCTAGGAGCATTCTTGTTAATATTATAATTGTACTACTTAGTGATATAAATCTCTATACTTTCATCAAAACTAATGATGGTTTTGGCCGCATACCACTTTTGTTACATGATGAATGCTTTCTTTATTCTCAATTAGGTTTGTGGCAAATTCAGAACTATGTTTATTTAGTTGTACATGTATATAAACTGGCATTATGTCGTGTAAAAACTCAAATTGTGCTACTTTCTTGGTTCTCTGACTTACCAATGATTTGAAAAAAGTGTCCTCTGGATGATATTGTAGGTCCAGTTAATGCAAAAATACTGTTTGTTAAACATCTTTTTTTCTCGTTATTTTAAAAATTAAAGCCTTTTGCAGGGAAGCACATCCTAGTCTTAGATTTGAAAGACAATTTTGTGGATTAAGAAAAATCTGTAAAACATAAGAATTCTGTTAACAGCAAAAAAAAAAGAAAATACTTAAATATAGTAATTAGAAATGTTAATTTTTTTACTATGTAACTCATCATGCTAATTCTATCTTTTAATAGAGACACAGTCTCTCCTCCCTTACATATAATAGCATTTTATGGTTTAGTAAAGAATTATCACATATTTTAAGTCTTCCCATCTATTATTGTTGCCCCACTTCTATGAATTCAATGCCTTCAAGATTCACTTAATCCCTGGGGGTTACTCTCTGGGCATGCTTAATTTATGAACTACTCTTGACATATGATACTGGATTTAAGAATATTGAATTTTGCTCTTTAATATACCATATATTTGATGAATTTCAAGTGTATAATTAGTGGAATGATACTGATGTGTGGGTCCCCAAGGAATTAAGGGAAGCATTATTATTATTTTTTTAAATTTAAATCCAAGTTAACATGTAGTGTAATTATGATTTGAGGAGTAGAAATTAGTGATTCATCACTTACATATACCACCTAGTGAAGAGAAGCACTTTTTAAAGAGTTTTCTTTTTTTAAATCTTTTTATTTTATTACTTTAAAAATTTTTTTAAAGTTTATTTATTTTGAGAGAGAGAGGATGAGCAGGGTAGGGGCAGAAAGAGCAGGAGAGAATCCCAAGAAGGCTCTATGCTGTCACCACCTGTGGGGCTTGATCTCATGAACCATGAACTCATGACATGAGCCAAAATCAAGAGTCAGATGCTTAACTGACTGAGCCACTTAGGCACCCCAAGAGACACATGTTAAAAAAAAAAAGATATCTCTTCAATAAGTAAATAAATAACTTGGAAGAGAAAAAAAATCTTAGGAAACTGTATGTCTACCTAAGGGGAGGCATTTCCAATCTAGCCAGGAAACAACCATTAAAGAGTATTAGACTTATTTTGTGTCTGTAAGTGGGCATGACTGGCAAAGCCTAGAACAATTGCCTGCATCCTAACTGAAAGGGAAGCTCTGACTTGTATGCTGGGGAGGAAGGTGCACTCACTGGAGCCTGATTCAGAATTGGAAAACATGACAAAATAGTCCTTGGTTGAGAAGCTGTCTTCATCCCTGTAAGGACAGATCTTGAGTGTTGTTAGTAGATGCACAGTATAGTTGCTGAGGGAAAAATGTCGTGGATGGCAGTGGCTATTGCAATAAAGTGGAAAGCCTGACCTTTGAAGCTTGGTGGTGACAGAACCAGAACAGCAGCATTATCATCAGGCCAGTTCTGCAGTGTGGTTTAGGGTATTGTTCCTAGAAGAGTAGTCTCAAATGTCTTTCTCCAGCTCCCCGGAAATTGCATGAGCCATTAATTAGGTGACCATATACTTTGTCATCAACAAGCACATATCTGACAGTGAAAGTGAGAGTAAAAACAATTATACATTATCCCCAGGGCAAAAGACTTAAAAATAAGACTGATGTAAATTGTATAGTTACTTTACATATTAAAAATTAATAAATCAACTTTTTGCTTAAATACACCAGAGTGAACTCATTGTGTTTAACTAAGAGTCGTTAACAAAGGTAAAATAAATTTTAATACATCCATGGTGTAAAATACAGTGTAGATATTATCTAGAATTAATGAGGCCAAAAAATGTTATTTTGGAGCTATGTCTATTTTGTGCTGTTAAGTAATAAATATGCAGAAGTTTCTGGGTTCATGTAGGAGAATATGGTAACTTTCTATAATCTAATGTTTTTGAATTTTCTATTAAATTAGAAGACATCAAGAAAAACAAAACAGCTAAATCTTGAACTTCACAGGGTGATAGAATTCAATTTATTTTTCAACACGGAATATAAATACCCAAGACCCGAAAAACTAACTCCAGATCCCATCCAGATGGGGATATGGGGTACTGAATGGAAGTGAAAGAGGAGTGTAACAGGGTCATCTGGTGACAGAACACAGGCATTACCAACTACAGTTCACCTTCAGACATAGAAGGCATCATTCTAGAGGGAAACATGGCAGGTTAGACCACTCACTATTGGTAAGTTGTAAGTAAAGAGCTTGGAAAATGCATAGGACCAGAGATGGCCAACTTAAGAAGTCAAAGCCTCTGTGAAAGGCAGACACTTTTGAAGTTAGAGGTATCCTTGGGTGTCCTGGGTGGTAAAAAGAAAGAAAGGAGCAAATGAAGATGACCCTACTGAGACAAGAGAGAAGCAAAGAATTAGGAGATGTAACACAAAAGAAAGAAGTGTCCTATATTTTAAACAAAAAACTGTCCTTTATAGCAGCTTTTATTTTGTAGCAGAGGGGGAAGGCCTTGAATTTAGACATCAGAAAAACCACCTCTGCTCTTTCGGAAGTATCCTTCAATTACTGGTACAGGAGAATCCAAAAACAAGTATGACAAAGACAAGTAAAACCCAACATACACATAAAAATACTCTGAAAAGTAAAAATAATAAAAACTCTTAGGTTAAAGCACATCACTTACTTCAAGTCATGAAGTATAATAACACAAAACACAGGTTGAACTTAAAAATAATAAGAAATTGAAAAAGCAAAGTAACAATGTGAATCAGAAATTCAAAAAACAAAAACAAAAAGATGTGAAATGGAACTGACTGATCTAAAGGAAGAAATATTTTTCAATATATCTCAGAAATGAAGATAAAATTGAAGAATAATTAATACAAATAAAAGTACAGTAACAGACATTCAGAGAAAAAATAAGACAAAATAAACATTAATAATCATAAAAAACAGAACTTATAAGAAAGTAATAGATGCATAAGACAGCAAATAAGAAAGAAGAGCCATCAGGATTTGGTAGTACCTGAAGCAGACAGACAAACTAATAGAACCAAATTAACATTTAAAACTAGAATTAAAGCATTCATGTGACAAAATAATACAATATGAAATTCAAAGTTCCTGCCACATACCTGGGAATATTGAATTTTCTACCCTGAGACATTTCATTATTGAGCTTTAAAAATGAAAAAAATTATTTTCCAAGACAAAGACAAAATCACTAATTTCCAATTCCAGTTGAAAAATCACTGCTGATGTACACAAAAGCAATTTGCTTTTGTATATTAATCTTATATCCTGCAACCCTGCTGTACTCATTACAGGAGGGCTGTGTGTGTGTGTGTGTGTGTGTGTGTGTGCACGTGTGCGTACACACACATGAGAGAAGGGGTGAAGAATTTGGTGAGATTTTTATATAGATAATCATGTCATCTATGTTTAAAAGCAGTTTCATTCCTTTATTTCCCATCTTTAAAACATTTTTTTCTTATCTATTGAACTATCTAGCCTTCAGAACAATTTTGCTTAGAAGTGATGAGCGTTAGCATGTTTGCATTGCTTCCAATCTTAGATGGAAAGTGTCTGATATGGTAACCATTAGCCAAAGGCTAAAGACTTGGTATGGGACCAGTTTGAATTGAGAAATGCTATAAGGATAAAATACATAAAAATTTCCAAGTCTTTGTATGGAAAAATAAAGTAGTATTTCTTATTCAAAACATTTTATTCTGATTGCATATTGAAATGGCATCATGAAAATTAATTTTCCTTGTTACTTTTTAATGTAGGACATTGAAAATTTATAACTTTTATATAACATACAGGTATAATGCATATACACAATATACATATTTATACATATACATAAACACGCGCATATATATACGGATCATGTTATATTTTTAGTTAGTAGTGATTCTTTTCCACTTCTTAGAATGTTGATATGGTAGGTCAGCTGTTTTGGTACATGAGGACAAAAGCCACAGCCTACAGTTGGTTAAAAAATGAGCTGGAGGGAACTCTGTGCCACGGATAAAACTGTATGCTACTACACTTCATTCATACAAATAAAGTTTTGTCCTATGGATACTACACCTATTTCAGATTTTCTGCCACAGAATTATCTCATTTTTACAATTGCATGTGAATGTCTGTTTGCAGTTGTAGATAGGTAAGTGAATTATATTCACCCAAATCCCATATTTGTGAAATGAGTTTTCCTTTTGACTTATTCATATTTTGCTTTAATAATGAATATTAGTGCATTTACTAAGAATTTAATTAAATGTAAGTACTAAAGAAAAAAAAAACTTGGACATGGTCTAAAAAATTTGGCCCATCCAATTTATTTCAAACCTGAAAATTGTCTATATTAGCTATGATTTTAGTGTCAATCTTGACAAAAAAAATGAGAGCAGTGTCAATGCGGCAGAGAATGAAATAATACATCTGTGAAGATGTTTTCAATACTTATTAAAATTGGTTAATCTCATTTATTGATGAACTCTTTGCTCTAAAGAACCTTCTAAATCACTTAAGGTCATATAGTGCTATTTTAAACTGTGTTTTCTTGAGATAGTCTGACAGAAGAGGTCACTACTGAAATTACATACTGAATCTCATAATGTTAAAATAAAGGATACATTACATTTTTTCTTAAGGAAGAAAACCACTGGAGAGCCATATCAGTATTAATAAAATGTCCAGAATTCAAAAGCCTTGCTATATTGAACAATTAATGGCTATTTATAAAATTTCATGTTTGGAGAAAGTTTGCTTTTTCTGCCTAGTAAAATTTATGACCAAATATATTCATCACTATAATAAACCTGCTTTAAAATTCCTGCACAGAATTGACATTCAGCCATGTTCTAACAGTTCACATACTGGCAAGGTCTACAAAGATGCCACTGAAAATATATATATAGTGCATAATTTTCATTTCTTTGCTGTCAGGGTAACATGTGTGCTTCATATGCTTAAGTGAAGTCTAGCAGTACAAATGTGTCAAAAAATCATAAAAATTTGTCTTCTATGACTAACATATAGGATTTAGGACCCTAGTATTTGGGATATTTATCTCAAAGGAGGAAAGAAGTATTTATTCTTGGATACACACACACACACACACACACACACACACACACACACACACACCTTATGTTTAACACATCTCCCTACAGGATTTAATGAAACAGCTTTAGCTGAAAGAGCCATACTTCTTGTGTAAATCCCCCACCCCATTGTAATAGACTGAAATATAGCTTAAGATTCTATGTTCTGTGATTTGAAAAATGGTATTGGAAAGGTGGGGGGGGGATTCATTAATTCAACTTACAACCCTCAAAAGGAAATTATCTTCTACTAAATTTGTCTTATAACTCTATTGAGGTGTTTGTCATGGAAATAAATGAAATGAATTATTGTATTAGCTTGGGTTATTTTGTTGGAAGTGAAGGAAACTAAAACCCAACTTAGTTGAAGTAAGAAATTAGCTGTAACTCTCCTAAATGGAAAGTTGAAGACAGAGGCTGTTATCAAATAGAGTTGATAGCACTAGATCTCTGTCAGTTTCTCCACGTCACCACTCAGCTTAACTCTTGCCTCTTCTGGACTTCGTATTTCAGGCTCATTTTATCCATATGGTAGGCAAAATAGTGATGGCCATAAAATTCTGCCAATTTTATGTCCAGTAGAAAGAGTCCAGTAGAAAGAGTCTAACATAATAGAAGATAGGGCCTCGTTTGTCTTCTGAATTATGAAGGCATCTGCCAGCGTGACGCATGGTGTGTTAGAGGGTGATATTCCTGCCATTAGGCCTCTCCCCACAATGGTGGCAGAAAACAAAACAAACCAAGCCAAAACATTGATGCCCTGAAGTCACAACTTATAGTACAAAGATTCTCTCAAGAAAGATTGGCACACTGGTTTTTGTTCTTGTTTTTAGTTTTATGATTGACTCTCCCTTGGTCTAATGGACTTTTGCTGAGGTTTAGAGTTCTTACCTAGTTTCCCATACCTTTTGTCTGTGTTACTAAATTTTTCATCAGTAATACATTATAATACATAAACATGAGTCTAAGCATTATACTTAACTATTACTTCTTATGAAAAATATTGGCATAATCAGTTATAAACATATCATACAGTTATCAAAGACTCTTTTTTTCATTTTTCTTTTGTTGCTATTTTATCATAATTTCTGTTTTCATTCTAGTGTCTCTTGCCCACTCTTTTTCCCTTTTCAGATTTTATCAAACCAATTTCAGATATTTCTTTGTTTTTGAAATATTTTCCAGCAACCATTTAAAAACATACTTCTATAAAATGAATACTAGTTTATATCCCTGCTTTATTTTTTACTACATGATTAAATATGTGTTCATCTGGAGCAAAAAATGTCATGTATAGGTTATCATTAAATCACATTTAAGGATGTAAAAAAATATTTTAATTCATGCATTTTAAAAATTACTGAAAAAAGTCAACTAGGTTTTTTTTCTAGTCCTTGCTTGTATATCTAAAAGTTCATTTTGCATTTCTGAATTAGTTCCTGTGTTGAGCGAAATGTAGACATATTTAATACTCATGTGATAATGTTTAAATTTGTCTAAGCAACACACAGAATAGGCACAGAGGGGACTAGAGAATAGAAATGATAAAACAGATAATTAGAATAAAATACTAAATTCCTATTCAACTATTCCATTACACTAGTGTTTCTAAAAGTGAGGTACCTGAAAAATAAAGTGAGGCACCTGAGACCCTTGTAGTGAATGGTTGCACAAGATCAAAACTATTTTTAGGGGTGTCTGGGTGGCACAGTTAACCAGCAAACTCTTGATTTCAGCTCAGGTCATGATCTCACTGTCATGAGATCAAGCCTCACTTTGCGCTGAACACGAGGGAAGTTGCTGCACCGACTGAAGATGCTGAAAAAAAATGAAACTTAAATATCAGAGAATTATCTGACTTGTGAGAAGGAAGGGATGATTAGAAAGACACTGGTGAAACTACACACAAAAAATAAAAATATGATGAAATTTGTATTTATGTTGGGACTATAGATGTCAGTACTTGAGTTTATTGTATCTCAGGTAACAGGACACATTTGCCTAGTATGTTATCAGCTATGAGGTGACATAATATTAAGATTAACCATTTATAACTGAAAGAAATTTAATATTGTAAACATAGATAACATATGCTCTTGTTGGAGCTTTTCAAATTAGAAATTAACTCCTGAGATGTCTTAAAGAGTAAGTTATTGTACTGTGTTGGCTTAGAGAACTACTGGATTGCTAAAAGACTAAAAATATCTTGTACAGTTGGCGCTACTGAATGTTTGCTTGATGAACAGTCAATAAACAAAATCACAGCAGTGCCACTCCCCATTGATTCAGTATGTTGATAAATTACTCATCTGTAAACATGAAGACTCTGTACATATCTCACTTGCAGAGCTATACCTACAAATGAATGAATTTTCAGACGTGGCTGGACCCTGTTATGTAAATGATTGATAACAAACATAAAAATAAATAGTCAAGGTGTTGAATAATCTCGTACAATCTTATGGTTTGTCCCATCATTTTTGTGGGGGACATTGGCACTAATGGTAGGTGAAAGTATTGGTGCTTCTGTGTCAATCAAAGCAGTAAGGGTAACTGCACCAGTGTTGTTTTCTTTATCACTGCGCCCTCACAGGAAAAGAAGTGACTGTTGCCCTCAAGAATGTACTTGACTAAGTAGTAAAAATAATTCTGTTACAGTTCAACCCTTGAGTACAGATTATTTTATATATCTGACAAAATGGGCAGTATATAAAGACTTTGTTGCATGTGAACAAAGTATAATAATTGGGGAAAAAACAAAAACAACCCTTGTGTGATTGAGCTATTGAGCTGTGATAGTAGATACTATTTTCATGGAAAATGATTTTTACTTACAAGAATGGCTAAAAAAGAAACTGTAGTATTCCAGCTTGGCTACTTGACATTTTAAAAACGAACTATGTTAGACTCGTCTGGGTGGCTCAGTCTGCTAAGTGTCCGACCCTTGTTTTCAGCTCAGATCTTGATTTCAGTTTGTGAGATTGAGCTCCGTGTCAGGCTCTGCATTGACAGAGCGGGGCCTGCTTGGGATTGTCCCTTCCCCTCTCTGTCTGTCTGTCTGTCTGTCTGTCTGTCTCTCTCTCTCTCTCTCAATATAAATAAACAAAAACTTTTAAAAAATGAACGATGTTACTTTATTTAGAGTATAATGACTTTTCCATACCAAAAAGCCTGAGGATGTCTACATTAAACCAATTGGTGACTTTTCAAGATTTGACATGATTCACAAATTTTGCTGCATACAGATGAAATTTCTAAATTTTCCATTTGAGACTGCGTTCAGGTATCATATAGATCATCACCCTTACCTCACCTAATTATTTTACCACTTCTACAAACTTATTTAGATTTGAAACTAAGAAAAGAAACTAAGAAAAAAGACACAGACTAACAATAACTTGATCTTTTACCTTTAATAAAATGGCCAGCAGGATACCCATGTAATATCAAAAGCATGTTAGGACATGGAAAATGGGTAATAATCCAATTATATCAATATAGTTAAAAGACAATGGTGAGATAAGGTTAATGGAAATATAAAAAGTGATGAAGGCTGAATTTTTTTTTTGCCAGAATTGGAGAAAGATATGTATCCCCATTTTGAAAAAGTAGAATAAATGGGGGAAAAATCCACATGAAAATTGTTTGTACTAGTCAAATTAAGGGGGACAAGAACATCAGTTGAAAAATTGGCAAAGGGCATGAGTCAACAATAGAAACAATAAATTCATTGGAAAGGATTATAATATATTTAAGATATTTTTTTCAACTACGTAATTAAAATATAATATACACAGTATTTGTGAATGTGCTGGAAAGTGGCATTCTCATAGACTACAAACATTGGGATGTCGTTTGCTTCTAACTAGTAAATAGTTTTTAAGTAATCATATAAAGAAATAATCAGAAATGTTTACATATTTAAACATATTTACATATATTCATTCTGGTTATGTGATAGGGAATCATCATGAACAAAGAAAGTTCAACAAGGGGGTCTCTGATTAAATAAATTATGGCATATCTACATATTGAAAAATAAATCAGCATTAAAAACAATACACAAAAGAATATCCAGTGATATGAAATGGTGAATATATTGCAAAAAGCTGGTTAAAAATACATATAGTGCATGTATAATAATAATTTGTAATCCCTTTAAAATATGTGTGTACATGTGTGTCTCTCTCTGAGTATACATGAAAGAATTGCTTTTCAAGAAAATCCTGAGATGGAAAAGGTCAAATTGTTCAAGGCCTCATACATTTATTTTAAAAACTATCAGATTTAAGTTATAACAATTATTTCTTCCAGTTGTCTTATAACTAATATTATAACTAACTGGAATATTAGCAAATGTACACTTACAATGTGGACACTTAAAAGATGATGCATAAACATATGCTCGTACTCAGTTATTTTGGATTGTCTATAAACAAGAAATATATTTTCCTGGATTTAAAAAATCACAGCAGAATGCTTTTAATAAACTCAGAATGGTCTGTAATTAATCTCTTTGTTCAGTTTTTACACATTTAGAATTTATTTCCATTTCTTATTATAAAAAAAGGCACTCTTCTCTGATTAAAGGAATAAGAAAGAAAAAGAAAAAAAAACAGGAGGAGAGGATGAGTGGTGAGTTAAAGGACAGATTGAGTGTATGTATTTTAATCTGGCAGTTGTCTTGTGTAATTTTTTTTGCCAAAAGACTGCTAATTTCATACAAAAATTTAAATATTGTAGCAGTCACCCAACTTAAACATTTGGCAAATAGTTATCCTATTTCAAAAATGGAAAATATTTCTCAAGTGCTTCTGTTTTCAAAATACTGTCTCATGTTATTCTTTATGTTTGCTTGATCATTCTTTGGGAGAAAAACCTCTAAATTTGGGATGTGAGAAAATATATATATATATATATATATATATATATATATACCCTCCTATCACATCCATTCAAGGCTACCTAGGTTGATTCAATTAGTTTAAAGTGAAAGAGCTATTTTCTTTCTTTCTTTCTTTCTTTCTTTCTTTCTTTCTTTCTTTCTTTCTTTCTTTCTTTCTTTCTTTTTTGATGGAGTATATTCACATCTTTTGAAACATATAGAAGGTACACTGAAAAGAAACATTACATTTCTGGGGTGTGAAGTACATCTTTAACACAAAAACTTGAGGAAAAAAATGTAAAATTTATATTTGCCTCAATTTAAACAAACTGAAACCCACTTTTCACAGGAACATAGAAACTCTCACTTTTACGTGTGACTCATCCCAAGGGATAATTTGTTAGATTCACATGGCTTTAGCCACCATATTCTCATTCCCATAAGTGCCTTTTGTTATTTCTTCTGTCCTCAAGCTGACAATAGAGGAAACATTTTTTTTTCAATGAAAATGAAGCTAGAGTGTTGAAGTTACACGATCTACTCCATTCCATTTGACCACATTACTGTCAAATTACTTAGTTTCTAGAATTCTTAAGAAAAATTACTCTAAAAGTTTATTTAGAGAGTCAATATGGACTGGTGAGTGTATTTGTTATTTTCCATTTAAACAAAGGGATATATCTCATAGTTGAGGGATGGGGAAAATATTTATATAAAAGTATACCAAAAGTTAGATTTATTATGCGTTTATATTTAGTTAGAGGAAATGATATAGTAAAATCACTATGGTATATAAAAAAGCAGCTGGGTATTTTCCCATTACGAATCATGCCTTTAACAAAATTTACAATTTTGAAAACTATCCAGACAATTCCTTCCACTTCTAAAATACACTATTCTTGACCAAATAACTTATTTAGTAAGAACACCCAATTACGGCAATATGTTCACAGACTGTGCTAATAATCTCAATTAGCAATTTCACCAATACTGGTTGGAAGGATGGTTTGGCTTTATTTTAATCACCGCACATGGAGAATAGCACATCATATATATCAACTGAGAGTGAGTCTTTGAAAGAAAAATGACTACATTCAAATCTAATGTAGTCAGAAGTGGTTTTACTGTGAAGCAAATGATGCTTATTTCAGCTTCAGGGACCCTCATTTGCACTGACCTTCCAAGGTCATGGGAGGAACCCCATAACATATTTATTTGGTCATGGAATTTTTAAAATTTGGAAAAATAGGACACTTTAACTGCAGTCGATTAAGACATCTGCCTCCTTTCCCTTTTACTTTCCCTCAATAATAGTTGGCATCTGAGGATGGGCATTTGGAATGTTGTGCTAAGGAAAAGCTAAGTTGTAGATACATTTATTTTTGGTATAATGGGCATAGCTAAGTGATTTCCAATGTCTTCTGTGAATTGTTAAGTTATTGCTGATTGTTCCAATATTATGAACCAAAGGCCTAAGAGCCAGAGGTTGTATGATAATATTAACAAATTTTAGAAACCTAAAACCACAAAATAAAACCAAAAAATAAATGTATCACATACATGGGGAGAGAATCTAGTCTCTGGAAAATTCTCTAAATTATACAGCTTATATACAAAACAAGGTTGATTAAGTTATTCCACAATGTAAAAGCAATTCTAAAAATGCATATAGCATTGCCAATATTGAGCTTTGAAGCTGAAATGAGGATTCCTAGCCTGCACACAACCATAATAATAATTAATAATAATAATAATTGACCAAACGTTGTAGGGAAGGTAGTAAATTATCTCTTCATCTCTCCATAGAAAACATTATAAAATTGTTTTCACCTGAAGAAGCAATTAAAGAGTTTGCAGCCAAACATTTAAAAAAAAAAACTATATTAAGATCCAAAAGTTAGTTAATAAAAATAATTATGTTATTTATCTGGCTATCTTCCTCCATCTTCAAAGCCAGGAATGGTGGATGGAAACCTCACATCTCAAATCTCTCTGACCACCTTTCTTGTCTCATCTGTCTGCTTTCCTCTTCTACCAAAGCTCACTGGGGGACTTTTTCTGCCTTTCTTTTCTATGTTCAGGGGCTCATGTGATTATACTGGGTTCACATGAATCCAGGACACCTCTATTTTAAGGTGAGATGATTAATAACCTTAACTCCATCTGAAAAGTCCCTTCACAAGCAGTACCTAGATTAATGTTTGAATAACCAATAGATAAAAGCCTAGGGGGAAGCATCTTTGGAATTTTGCCTAAAATAGTACTGATTTAGTTCAATCTTCCTTTTTTTTTTAATTAAAAAATATAGGGCAAAGTGGTTTATCCAGGGACCTACCCAGTTTTATTGCTATATTAAAAGATAGGTGGGACTATATTATTTAAAAACTTTTTTAATGTTTATTTATTTTTGAGAGAGAGACAGAGCATGAATGTGGGAGGGGTAGAGAGAGACATACACACACAGAATCTGAAGCAGTCTCCAGGCTCTAAGTTGTCAGCACAGAGCCCAATGCGGGGCTCAAACTCATGAACCATGAGATCATGACCTGAGCTGAAGTCCAACACTTAACCAACTGAGCCACCCAGGTATCCCAGGACTCTATTATTTTTTATGTTAAAGTTGTTGGAACATCTGCTTAGAAAAAATACATGGAAGCCTATCCAGTTTCCACAATAAGTTGTTACCATGCTTGCTTCTAATCACACAAAATATTTCTACTCCAAGGCTTAGTAGAGAATTTACTATACCAGACTAGCTATACTGACTTTACGAGCTGTACTGCTTTTGCCAAAAATGTTATTCAACATCACTGGTACTTACAGAATGGACAAAGTATTGAGCCCTTTACTCTGTAGGGGTCAGCAATTTTTTTCTGAAAGTGCCTCATAGTAAATGGTTTAGATGTTTGGACATATGTAGTCGTTTGCACCTATTCATTCATGCCACTGCAGCGTGAAGAGCGAGATCATATGTAAATGAATGGATATAAGTGTGTTCCAATAAAACTTTATCTGCAAAAATAGGTGGTGAACCAGATTTGTCCCATTGGGGATGCGGGGGACTACTTGGTTTGCCATTTCCTGGTGTGGAGATTTGGATCCTGTATCTCTGTACTAAATTCCCATAGCCACCCCAGCTACATCATTTCTCAACTGCCATGCAAGAAAGGGCTTCACTCATGTCTCTTTTATGCTATGGCCTTGACATTAAATTGAGATTTGATTACAAATATATATGGTCATATTTTTTTTAAAAATTGCTGCAGTTTATTCAACACTCTTGATGGAATTAGTGTGTATTTTGTTGCTTAGTGTTTTCTATAAATTCTCTACCTTCCAAATTCCCTTCCAAATTCAGTGTCAGTAATGTGGTATTTGTTGTTTTCCCTCATGACGAGTTAGTGTTTCCATTTTCTTAGACAATTAAAATTACATATTTCATCTTTTCCCCTTTTGACCTGGTTTACAGGTAATCTAGACCTAGAATGAATGCTCACTGCTATGTTACATGTGTAGGTTTTGGGACACATTTGTTTCCTTTTACGTTCTGTAAATTTTTGTCTTATAGAATAATTCTTACAAATGAATACATAATGGTAAACCTGGAATTAAGTTCTGATTTATGATTAGTCTCCCTCAAATTTAAATATATGTGCTCACATTTTATAACTTTCAAATAATTAATTTTCTACATGTCCTATATACATTGTGTCTTTGATGGTGGCTTTTAAATTGTATTTAAACTTTCACACCGAGTAAGGGCTACATCCGTGTAGTTATCTGTTTTCTGATTTTTATTTCAATAGAATTTATATTGAACTATATTTATCAGGATTTCTCAACCTTAGCTCCATTGACATTTGAACCAGAAATGTTTGTTTAGGGAGGCTTCTGCCTTGTAGAGTATTTAGCAGCATCTCTGGCCTCTGCCCACTAGATGCCAGTAGCACTCCTGACAAGTTGTGACAACTAAAATGTCTCCAGACATTGTAGAAGGTCCCCTAAGGGTGGAGAATTACTAGTTGAGAACCACTAACTTAGTCATAAAAATGTACAAATCATGAATTAACACATTGATAAGTTTTCAGAACATGAATACAACAGTATAATGAACACAAAGTTCAAGAAATAAAATATGATCCGTATCCCACAAAGGCCCTTGTTGCCATTTCCCTTTCACTACCTTTCCAGAAAGAATATCTTTCTGACTTTTAATGCCATTGGTGAGCTTTCTACTTTTGAGATATATAGATTGAGTTAGAACGTAGATTGGTTGCTTTCAGTAAACACTACTCTTACGAGATTCATTTATATTATGCATGGCAATAGTTGTTCCATTATTGCCATATGCCATAATTTATGCATTCTATTGTCAAGGCACACTTGGTCTTTCACAGCTTTATTTGTGGAAATGTTCTAATTCAATAGATTTTCTTCTATTCAGATTCTACTTCTTGTGTCACTTTTTAAAAGATTGTTTTGTAAGGAATTTGTCCATTTTTTGTTATTTTTCAAGTATAGTGGCATAAAAATTCACAATATTATCTTGTTCGTTTTTCAGTTACTGTAGAATCTACAGTTTTTCCCCCTTTTCATTCCTGGTATGGTAAATTGTGGTTTTTGCCTCCCCCTTGATATTTGTGCCCAGGTTTGTCATTTTATTAGTCTTTTCAGAAATCAACTTTTGGCTATATTGATTCCTTCTCATAGGTATTTGCTGTCTGTATTATTCATTTTTTTCTCTTATTAACTTTTTTAATTTTTCTGTTATTTTCCTAATTCAATGACATGTATCACACATGCCTTTCAACATTTTTTTAAAAAGTTTTCTATTATATGCTTTTAAGGATTATAGATTTCCATTTAGGCCCAGATTTAGCTGTATCCTACAAATATATTATCTCTAATTTTATTATAATTTGGACCAGATTATTTTTAATTACATATATTTTTCTAAGTGCATAGACATCAAGGGTATTTCCAAATGTTGGGAGTTTTCAAATCTTTTACCATTTATTTTTACCTTAATTTCCCCAACGGAAAAGAGCACACCTAACTAATTTCTTTTGAATTTTGATGAAATTTGCTTTAGAGTCTTGCTTATGGTGACCTTTGGAAAAATGTGAGGGACAACTGTGCAAATATATGTTGCTGAGTGCACTGTTCTGCCAATGTCATTTCAGATTAATTGTTTTTCAAGTTTTTATGTTTATTGGTATTTTCTTTTAGCAGACATTGAGAGAAGTATAAAATCTTCTACTTTGATTATGAATTAATCTAATACTCTTTTTAGTTCTGATATTTTTTGCTTTATAAAATTTTTAGTTATGTTATTAAGTACATGTACATTTAACATGATTATATCTGCCTAGTGAGCTGATCTTGTAATCATTATGAAATTACCTTCTTTAAATCTGGCAACAGTCCTGTCTTCAATCTAGTTTTTATGACATTATTATATCAGGAACAGTTCTTATTTTGTGCTTTTCCCACCTATACTTTTATTTCATTTCTTCTTTGCCCTTATATTTAGAATAGATGCCTTGAACAGCATGTAATAAAAATTGCTATCTTAATTCAGTCTGAAAATTTTTGTCTTTTAATTGGAATATTTAGCCTATTTACATTTAATGTAATTACTTATAAATTTGATTTTACACCTATAAATATTAGTATTTTTCATTTGCCCAACTATATATCAGAAAATATAATAAAATTAGGCACATTAACTCTATTGCCATTGTAATATTTGTGTTATTGTCATGAATTTTAATTCTGCATATAGCTTGGATACAATATAATATTAAAATAATTATTTTGTACATTCAATATCCTATATATTTACCCATATATATTTACTTTCTACTTTGCTTTTTATTCTGTCCTGCATTTCCATGTTTTATAGAATTGGTATTCTTCTGCTTAGAGATCTCCACTTAGTATTTCTTCTAGGGTGGGTTTTCTGGTGACAAATTGTTTCCAGTTTTGTCTGTCTGTAAATGTCTTGGCTAACATGTGTAAAGGATAGTTTCATTAGGTATAGAATTCCAGGTTGGCAGTTATTTTCTCTTAGTTATTTAAAAATGGCATTCCTTTGACTTGGGGCCTCCGTCATTTCTATTGAGAAGTCAGCTAGCTCTTAATATGACTGATGCCCCCTTAAAAATGTCATTTTCTCCCCACGATCTTGGCTCTTCAAATCTGATGGCATAAACAGCTCTGAACTACAATTGTATCTCTCTAGCCCCTTGAGATTGCAAAAAGATGTGCCGGTTTTTGTGCATGTTTTAGTCATCTGGATAGATTCTCTATCTTTTGCCTATCACCAAAATAACAGAACAAAACAACAACAACAACAAAATACTCAAGGAGGAAAGCTATTCTTAAAGGTGAGCTCAACATTTTATAATTCTTTTTCTCTGGATTAATGGGCCTGAGGTACTGTTGATTCAGTGCTTTTTAGATATCTTTTTACTTTTATTTTATCTGAATTTTTGGTTGTACTGGTAGGAGTATTTATTTTCTTCAATATTCCAAATACCTGAAGTTTTAATTAAAAAATATATACATATATACTAGATAGGGTGCTTGGGTGGCTCAGTCAATTGAATAATTGATGAACAATTGAATTAATTGAACAATTGAACATTCAGATGATTGTTGATTTTGGCTCAGGTCATGATCTTCCGGTTGGTTGGTGGGTTCAAGCCCTGCATCCGGTTCTGTCCTAACAACACACAGAACCTGCTTGGGATTGTCTCTCTTCCTATATCTCTGCCCCTCCCCTGTACTTACTTGCACGTGCCGTCTCTCTCTTTTAAATTAAATAAATAAACTTTAAAGAAGTATGTTAGATTGGAAAAATAGAATTTTTTTCTTATTAATATCCCTGATAACATGTCCAGGTTTAAGAACTTAATATATCAGTGTGAGATGCTTTGAAATCAGTTGTGAATTGCAATCGTTTCTTGCTATATCTATAAACTTTAGAATATGTAATCGTCATGTTAGGCAAGATTTTTGCAGTGGTAACAAATGCATATATATCATCAAATTTCGGTGACCTAAGAAAAGTTTATTTTTCTCTATGTAAAGTCTATTTCATACTAGGAGACCTCCAGGATAACTGTTCTTTAAGTGGCAAATGTGGAATTTGGGTTGCTCTATATTTTGATGCTACAAGATCTCCATCCATTGTCCAAATCCTCAATGTAGGCGATATTGGAGGATAGATCACACACATAGTTTACTAACTGCTTTAGAAGGTCCACTTAAAACTCACTTTAATCCCAACTAGCCACAACTAGTCACATGATCTCATGCTAACTGTGTAAGAGGCTGGAAAACACAAGGGAACTGCACAAAATACTTTGTAAACATTAGTGTCTGTTCTGTGGTAATCATCTATAATACACTAAGTTAGAATTGCAAAGTACATTAGCTACTTTGGTCATATTCAGAAGATATTAAAATAAGGATAGGGACTTATTCTAGGAGGAATAAAAAGTCGGTGATAATTCCAATGAATCAGATAAAACATAATCTGTGTGCTCATTTAATTTCAAAGGAAATATTATTATCAAACCTAAGAACCTAAGAAGACATTCAAATCTTCATTCCCTATATTGTTGCTCAGACTTCACACAGAGTATTTGCAATCTGTGGTATCCATAGAAATTGGAGTTCAATAGCAGCAGTAGTTCTTATGCAGTGGAAAATGGAATACCTCTGGCTCTTCTACTTTAATCCTGTGTTTTAATAAGCTAGAGAGAAAAACAGTCTGGCGTTTTTGATGTTTTTTGTAGGGAGGATATTGAAGAAGAATAGAAGTACAGACTGAAAAAAATATCATTGAGTTACTGAGACTTCATTGTGATCCCGAGAAGAATAATTTGGAAAACTACTAGTCTAATGAAATACAAAAATTGTTTGAAAAGGCAGTAATGGAAGTGAATTTTTTTTCAGTTTCTTATGAGATTCATTTATGAATGTAGTTATTCATACACTTCAGTCACTTTATTCATAAATGAAGACATTGCTTAATCTTTAATAGATAGGGCTGGTAGCTTATGTTCTAAATTGTTTTCCAAGCATTAGTGATAATTTTTAGTAATTTACTCATATTTTTATAGTGACACCCACCATTCTTATGAATAGCAAAATATTTTTCCAACCCAACTCTAGGTTTTTAGGGAAGTTTATTCTTAATTACAATAGGACAAAATTATCTGATGTATATATGGATAAGATATATGACTTTTACTATATAAATACCATATGACAGCTTAAACCTGTTGGATCAGTCACATGTTTTTGTTTTTATATTGCTGTTAGTTGTATTCTCATCTCTTTGCAAAGGTATGGGATGTATAGTACCCTGAATTTTTTCTCAAAGTGCTTCAATGAGTATATATACATAGTATATTCAGTGAGTATACATTTAAGACATACACACATTTTTTCTGAGTTTCAAATTATGGAGTTTAACTTAAAATCTTTGATCAACTACTTTCACTTTTTATTAAGTGGGGAAAAAAAAGTTTGGCTGAAATTACATAAATTACCAGAAAAAATATTTTCTAGGAGACTTAAAAATTATTTCCTTACAAAATCTCTAAAATACTTATGCACCAATCAATTATTTACCAAATGTGTGTGTGTATGTGTGTGTATTTTCACATATATCCAAAAGTAACCATGCTTACTCTTGAATTAGAGGTATTAGCTGTATGTAGGTGAAAAATCTGGAGACTCTGGTTTACTAACAAACTTATAGTTGAATTATTATTCAACTATAAAGACATTGTTTTTCTTTGCAGTCTGTACTATGCTACCTGCACATATGTGCACACACAAATATGTTTTCCACCCCCAAAATATGTCTATAAATGTAAAAGATAAAATGACATGAAAACTTTGTTACACATTATTTTATGAAAACTGTGAAAATCTTTTAAGGACTCATGAGAATAAATCTCTTATAAAGCATGACATTGGCACCATAAAATGTAAGGAGATGATCAGGGTCATAATTGAAAGAGTGTAATAAAAGTGACATGTCATTTTTTATGCCATAATATAGGATTCTTATATACCCCTACTCCTACAAAAACATAAAACTCGCCTAGTTCAGAATGTTCTACTATTTCTTAATTGTTACTCTGGTCACATTTCCTGCCTTTAATCCCATTCTTTGAATCTTTAAAAAAATCTGCTCAACACTAATTATTTAACCTTGCCTCCTACCTACTTTCCTCTTTATTCTGAGGTTTCTTAAGGGCTATAATGAGCTGTCCCCACACAAACAGGCCAAATTAGTGGATAATTACTGCTGGGCCTGTGAATGTTCTCACTCCTCCTTTCTTACAGTTTCACAACATTACCAGAATGGTCTGTCGCCTCCCTACCAATTAGGAACAATTACTACTTTATAACATTAGTGGTGGCAGGCTTATTATGTTTGGGGATATGTAAAAGTAAGTTGAGGGGGGTAGGGAGAAAAATGCAAGGCCAAATGGGGTCATTGTCATATGAGGGGCTTCAATAGTTTATATTCATTGTTTTAATTTCATTTCTTGAGGATTACAGCTGCAAAGATTTATATTAACTCTATTAGATAAAAGTGAACATCATATATACCCAAGGTTGCATTTTCCTCTTTTGCATAGGATAGTATCTCATTTTGATGGCTTTAGTTTTCAAAATAGTGGAAATGGCTCTGGATCATTCTATGGGAAAAAAAAAGGGTTATTTTTTGGCTTCCTAGTAAAAATGCTTTATTACTATTATTTTTGATAAGGGCAAGGGTTGGGGGAATACATTCCTGACATCTGAATTTAGTTTCTTAAACTGTTTTGGATGATGTCATTGCAAAGGAAGTTACTGTGACCCAGAAAAGTAACAAAACATTGCCTTCCAATTTGTATTTAAATAGGAGAGTTTAGGTCAAGATAAATGTGTATCAAATATTCAGAATAAAGCATTTTAAAAGCTTTTAAGACTGCTAGATATGCAGTTAACTCTTCTCTTTCTGGGAGGGATGAGACATAACAGACTCATCTAGCTTATCTGTCCCCAAATTCTTTTTCTAATGAAATTTTATTCTTAAAGTCTATAAAGTCTCACTTGGTACTATAAATGGATACTTTCTTACAGGGTATATTTTAAGACTAAGTATAATGTATTCTAATGAATGTGTCCTTACTATCCCTTTTGGTGCTTGGTTCTTCATAAGACCCCTCCTCCATGGTCATAGGACACCACCTAAACCTTTCCCTTGAATGGCCACTTAATTCAACTAGCTCACTTATGTTTTAGAGAAGAGAAAATTAGAAATCTGTAGATGGAGAAAAAATAATGCCACTTCAGTATGTTTTAGAAGTAAAACAATAAACTTTTATAGACACCATTGAAAGGGAACAATTTTCAGATGGAATTGGCAACTGTTGTTAGGGAGTGTGAGGATAGAGAGATGATGATGAGGATGATGATTTTGGAATTAGGAAACTAGAGTTGACAAATTTGGGATAATTATCTTAGCCTTGGTGGTGGGAATGGAAAATGAATTTCATTGAGTTTTAACAAAGATTAGATGGAAAGAAAGTGGAACATGAGGTTGTGGACCACACATGTGAGAAATTTGGTGATTGAAAGGGAGAGAAGGGCTAATAAGCCTGAATTCTGTAGAAGGAAGGTTTTATATAGTTGAAGGCAGGACAGGAAAAACTGAATAAAGGAGAGCAAAAAATTAGGAGGTTATCTTCCAAAATTGGAAGAAAAGCATTTAAATTTTTCATATTTGTTAAAAAGTAATAGAAAATAAAAATTAAAATGGAAGTGTATTGAGGTAAAGGGACATACATTGAGTGTTCTTATTTTTTTTCAGTGAATTATAAGGCACAGATTCTGTCTCATTTATAAAACTGCCACAGACATTCCTCTGAGGGGGAAAAAAACGAAAAACGTTGCATAAAGGATCTCACTTGACTGACAAGCATCTTAAAAAACGTCAAGCTCAAAAAAAAAATCAAGATCAATTAATAACTCCCTTGCTGTTTACAACTAAAAGATAATTCAGTTGTTCAATAAGACATCAAAGAAAATATGTTCTTTATAATGCATAGCAAATAATTAGTAGATTAACTCTATTTCTCAGTCTTTGATTGTGTGCTTGTCCATCAAATAGTCACAGTCACAACATGGTCTCTCCAAATGGAAACAAAGATGATCAACTCAAATGTGTATTGTGTAGTAATTACTGAACAACAAATTTTATACTTTATGCTACATGAAATACTTTCACTTAATGATGAATACAAAAAAAAATTTCAGCAAGAAGAACCATAGGATTGAATATGAATACACACACACACACACACACACACACACAAAGAGGGAGGGAGAGAGAAAGGGAGAAGTAATTGTGTAGGACTTTTGTGTCCTAGTCAGGTGTCATCATAAATGTTCAAATGTTGAGCATATTTTACTACCAAATCCTGGACTAATAATCATTGGTGCAGTTAACCTTGCCTCGGTAATCCTTGATAATGTAAGCTTAAATTATTTGCATAGTTAGAAAAAAATAAAAACAAATTCATAATAACGGAACAAGCTTTTTGTATTTTTCATTTTTTTATTCTGTTTCTTTAAGTATAGTTGACACACTGTTACTTTAGTTTCAGGTATACAACATAGTGATTCAGCCTCTCTGTACATTACGCTTTGCTTGCCACAAGTGAAGTTACCATCTGTCACTATACAACACTATTATAGTACCATTGACTGTATTCCCTATGCTGTACCTTTTATTCCCATGACTTATTCACTCCATAACTAGAAGTCTGTATCTTCTGCTCTGCACTCATTCTGTCCATTACCCTCCCCCACTGTCCACCTGGTAACCATCCGTTAGTTCTCTGTATAGACAGGTCTGATTCTGTTTTTGTTTATCTTTTTTAATGTTTGTTTATTTTTGAGAGAGAGAGAGAGAGCATGAGTGGGGGATGGGCAGAGAGACAGACACACACATACACAGAAACCAAAGCAGGATCCAGGCCCTGAGCTGTCAGCACAAGAGCCCGACGCAGGGCTCGAGCCCACAAACACGTGAGATCATGACCTGAGCTGAAGTCTGGCACTTAACTCACTGAGCCTCCCAGGCATCCCAATTCTGCTGTTTGTTTAATTGTTTGTTTAGTTTTTTGATTCCCCATATAAGTGAAATTGTATGGTATTTTGTGTTTCTCTGCCTTACTTTGGTTAGAATGATACACTCTGATTCCATCCATGTTGTTGCAAATAGCAAAGTCTTGTCCTTTTTTATGACTGAGTAATATTCGTGTGTGTGTGTGTGTGTGTGTGTGTGTGCACCACATCTTCTATATTCATTTATCTATCGATGGATATTTGTGTTGTTTCGATATCTTGGCTTTGTAAGTATTTCTGCAGTAAACATAGGGGAGCATATATCTTTTTGAAATAGAATTTTTGTTTTCTTTGGGTAAATACCCAGTAGTGAAACTATTGGATCATATGACAATTCTATTTTTAACTTTTTGAGGAACCTCCACACTGTTTTCCAGAGTGGCTGTACAGTTTGCATTCCCACCAACAGTGCACAAGTGTTCCTTTTTCTTGACATCCTCACCCACACTGATTTCTTGTCTTTTTGATTCTAGCCATTCTAATAGGTGTGAGATAATACCTCATTTTGGTTTTGACTTGCATTTACCTGATGATGAGTGATGTTGAGGATTTTTTTCATCTGACAGTTGCTCATATGTATGTCTTCTTTGAAAAAATGTTCAGAATCTCTGCCTCATTTTTGATGGAATTATTAACATTATCATTATTATCATCATCGACATCTTCACTTTAAGGTTGAGTTATGTAAGTTATTTACGTATATTTGATATATACCCCTTGTTGGATATATCATTTCCAAATATCCTTTCCCACTTACTGAGTGGGAACCATTTTGTTGATGGTTTCCTTTTCTGTGCAAAAGCTTTTTATTTTGGTGTAATCTCAATAGTTTGTTTTTGCTATTGTTTCCCTTGCCTTAGAAGATGTGTAAAAAATATTTCTATGGCCAGTGTCAGAGAAAGTACTGCCTCTGTTGCTTCTAGGAGTTTTAGAGTTTCAGGTCTCACATTTAGATTTTTAATCCATTTTGAGCTTATTTTTGTGTATGAAAGACTTTGTGTATGTAAGAAAGTGGTCCAGTTTCATTCTTTTGCATGTAGCTATCCAGGTTTCCCAGCACCATTTATTGAAGACACTGTCTCTTCATTTTAAATTCTTGCATCCTTTGTCATAAACTAATTGACCATGTAAGTGTGGTGGACTATCCATTCTTTTCCATTGTTCTATTTGCCTATTTTTGTGCCAGTACCATACTATTTTGATTATTATAGCTTAGTATTATATCTTGAAATTTGGAATCGTTAAGTCTAGCTTTGTTCTTTCTCAAGATAGTTTTGGTTGTTTTGGGTCTTTTGTGGTTCCATACAAATTTTAATATTATTCTACTTCTGTGAAAAATGAGGTCAGTATTTTGATAGGACTAGCATTAAATCTGTAAATTGCTTTGGACAGTCTAAATAATTTGAAAGTATTCTTTCATTCCATGAGCATGGAATATCTTTCTATTTATTTTTGTTGTGTTCAATTTCTTTTGTCTACGTTTTATGATTTTCATGGTACAGGTCTTTCACTTCCTTGGTTAAGTTTATGCCTATTTTATTATTTTTGCTGCAACTGTATATGTAATTGTTTTCTTAATGTCTCCTTGTGCTTTTTTTGTTTAGTATATAGAAACACGTGATTTGGAGGGTATTATTTTTGCATCCTGTAATTTAACAATTCATTTATTGCTTTTTGGTGGGTCTTCAGGGTTTTCTATGTATGGTATTATAACATCTGCAAATAGTGACAATTTAACTTCTTCCTTACCAGTATGGATGCCATTTACTTCTTTTTCTTGTCTGATTCCTGTGGCTACAACTTCCAGTGCTGTATTAAATAAAAGTGGTGAGGGGCGCCTGGGTGGCGCAGTCGGTTAAGCGTCCGACTTCAGCCAGGTCACGATCTCGCGGTCCGTGAGTTCGAACCCCGCGTCAGGCTCTGGGCCGATGGCTCAGAGCCTGGAGCCTGTTTTCGATTCTGTGTCTCCCTCTCTCTCTGCCCCTCCCCCCGTTCATGCTCTGTCTCTCTCTGTCCCAAAAATAAATAAACGTTGAAAAAAAAATCTTTAAAAAATAAAAGTGGTGAAAGTGGACATCCTTGTCCTGAAAGAACATATTTTATCTGAGAAAAAAAAATAATTCAGTACCTATTTCTCATGGCTAATACGTTTTTAGAAACCCCAAAGCTTCTATTTCCAAAAGCATTAATCATTGATTAATTCCTTAACTTTTAAATGTGTTATGGCATTTATCCCAATGAAATTCAAATCTATGTTTATAGAAAATCCTATACATGATTATTCATAGCAGATTGGTTTATAAAAGTCAAAAATGGAAACAACTCAAATATCCTTGAATATTTGAATATATATATATATTCATATATATATGTATATATGTGTATATATACATATATATATGTATATATATACACACATACACATACATACACAATAGAATATTATGGAGCTATAAAATTATTAGATATTGCCATTTGCAACATGGATGTACCTAGAGGGTATTCCTCTAAGTGGTGAGATAAATCAAATGGAGAGAAATACAGATACAATACAATTTCATTCATATGTGGAATGTAAAAAATAAAACAAATAAAGAAAAAAGTAGAGTCAGTCCTATAAATACAGAGAACCAACTGATGGTTGCCAGGTGGGGAGGGAGCAGGAAATGGCTGGACAAAATAGGTGCCAGGAAGGGGGAGATAGAGGCTTCTAGTTGTGGGAAGAATAAGTCATGGAAATAAAGAGCATAGGGAATATGCTTGTTTACAGAAAGATAGGTTTTTGGTGTTTTCAATGAAGTTTGAGCCAAGGCCATCAGAGTGAGGGAGAGTGAGATGGAAATATGGGTATGAAACATAGAAGATATGAAATACTCACCATGGAAAGTGGAATATAAATATTTAAAGAAAACACAATAGAATATCTACATGAGTCTTAGTTTCCATCTGAGCCTAAGGTCATAAATATAAACAGTCAACCTGACGTGGTTTTCTTTCAGCTGTGATCGGTGGCTGCAGGAGTAATCAAGGTAATTTGGGGAATAAAGCAACACTGAGATGAGCATAGTATAAAAAGAGCGAATAGTTGCAATAGAACCAGTAATTGTAGAAATTAATTGTGGAATCAAAGCTAGTAAATTGGATACAGGAAGTATTGTGGAGAATTGTGGAGCCAAGGTCAGTTTGAAGACCTTAATTTGTTGCAATAATGTTGTGTGAAATGAAAGGGTATGAAATGATGACAGATGGTAGAAATGGAAGTTTTTTTAGGTATGGCACATTGGTGCTGATGTCAAATCAAAGTGATGATCTTGGAAGAGAGCATATGAGTTAGAGGAAAATATTGTTGGGGGGCTCCCAAGATGCCAAGAGGCAAGACTCTTGAAGCAAGTCATTCGTATGTAAAGTTAGCTCAAAGGAATATCATGCAACCATGTAGGATGTGCCTTCCAAGTCTTTATGTATTTTCCGATACTGAGTTTCCTAAGGGTTAGTAGTAAAGACTTACCTTGAAGACCAGTAAGTTTATTGCCCTTTTACGTGGAAATTATCCAATTTTGCTACTAACTATGGAATGCAAATGCATTCATCCCAAAAATAATATCTCCTAAAGTCTTGGCTTCTTCTGTAAGTTCTATTACTCTTTTTCCTTTACAAAGTGAGTATAATGAGTCTAGCAGGGAGCCTATTGTTCTGGAATGAATCTTATCTACCTAAGCTCTTAAGTAAAAATGGTCACCTATTTTCTGGTGCTATGCTTTACCTACCAGTTTGGAGCTCCTAACATGGTGGAATATATTTTTCCATAAAGGTGGATGCATTTATTTTCCTTAATATTTCCCAATAGTGTTTGGTTAGTCCTTTCAGTATCAATTGGCTCATGAAAGTTACATTGGCTGAACCACAGCAAACCTTTCTAAGTTCCAAAGCCCAGCTTTAAAATTGGACTACAGTGGGGGCGCCTGGGTGGCGCAGTCGGTTAAGCGGCCGACTTCAGCCATGTCACGATCTCGCGGTCCGCGAGTTCGAGCCCTGCGTCAGGCTCGGGGCTGATGGCTCAGAGCCTGGAGCCTGTTTCCGATTCTGTGTCTCCCTCTCTCTCTGCCCCTCCCCCGTTCATGCTGTGTCTCTCTCTGTCCCAAAAATAAATAAACGTTGAAAAAAAAAAAGAAAAAAAAAGAAAAAGAAAAAAAAATTGGACTACAGTGTGTCAAGGCACATGCAACTTGTAATGTCAGGACTAGGTTTTTCTACCCCCTGAGATTAGATGAGGGTTTCTCTAGAGGGATGCTACTGATATATTTGGCTGATGAATACTTTATTATGGGGCTGTCCTATGCATTGAAAGATGTTTAGCAGCATCCCTGGACCCGTCTTTCTAGCTGCCATTACTCCCTAATGATGATACTCAAAAGTGTCTCTTGACAATGCCCTGTAGGGCAAAACTACTGGATTATATTTTTTTAATCTTCTAATTAGGATTTAGGGAAGTCAAAGGCCCTAGAAAAAGCCATGAACTTATACACAATATAGACAAAAAACAGAATTCCCTACAGCCTGGTTGTGTAAGAAAATAAGAGATATCTGCACAAAAGATCTAGTTGGATGGGCCATACAAAACACTTTGGAGTTTCCTTTAGCTCCTGTGACATATGGGAAAGAAGCTTCCTGTTTCCCATCTCCTTCCTTGCTCCTAAATGAGTTCAACCACTGACATCCAGAGTGAAAAATACTGGCTAGAAAAATTCTACAGCCAAGGGCTTGTATAGTAGCCATATGGATAAACTGCTGATCAAGGACCAGAGAAAAGAATGTTGATTGCATCAGAGGCCAAACAGGTGATAACTCTGAGGACCAAGTCATTCTTTTCCCCTGATACAATGACACTACTACACTCCAGAATTAAACATAACATAACAGGAGTGGGAAAAACCAATGATGGATTGAAATTATTTTTCCATGATCTGGATGGCAGCTTGATGTAGATAATGGATTTGATAACTTTTAAAAGCGTAATAATTATCTTTCTTTTACATTTGGTTTGTAGTCTGGGGTTTTGGAAAGTTTTCATTCATTCTTAAATATCAGGACCATTAAAAGAAAAGCAGGAATGACAATTTTTGAACGAAAATTCATAAGGCCTGGAGGCCATCTGTACCTCAGTGCTGAAGCATAACAACAGAGTAAAGACCAACTATAGAACTTGGATTCCAGCTCCTGATTATAGAAAAGCAGAGCTTGGCGGTCCCCCTGTCATTCAGTATAGAAACCCTAGAGCCTTAGGACCAGGGTCCTTCTCCTCAAGTCTGATACTTAGGCCAGCCAGATTTTCATACACTGTCTAGGATGTGTCAGGCAATGGGGCTTGCACACTGGCTGCCACTTCATCTCTGGAGTTTTCTGCCCTTAAACACTGCACCTCTGTGTGTTCGGTCAGGTGATACATCCTCATTTGTATGACAAATCCGTGCCCCTTGCCATGTCTACTGATGATTGCCTGAAGCATATCTGGACTCATTATGTACTTAGGAGGCTAAATCTAGAACAGCTCCAATACCTTCTCTTCTGCATTTTATTTCCCCAGTACAGTCTGTGCACTTTAGTGAATGGTTCTTGGTGAACTCTTTGATTCTTCCATTTTCTTATTCTATTTATATTGATTTGGCTCCAGGTTACCTTTGACTAGCACAGTGTATGTCTATATCCAAAGTCCTACACACAAAAATCATATAGAAGATGAATTTTTCCTTTGAAAAACATATATCACTTATTTGGAGAAAGGAAATGGAGGTGGCTTGGGATGAGGGCTACGACATTTTTTTTTTTTTTTTTTTGCTCTGAGGGCAGCCAGGCAAATGTGAAAGAGGAGTCTGGAAGCAAATGTAGCCGAGAATGGACACCACTTTAATCTTATGTACTCTGACACTAAAGGTCTGCTTTGGTTAAAAATAGCCTGGTAGGGCTGACCCTTGGCTGCCAACTTATGAGGCATCCCTGAGCTGAGGACACACAGAGGAAGGTGAATGGCTTAGGATTTCATCCACTTTGCCACATGACTTTAAGCAGGTGATCCTAGAAAAACTTAAAACACCAAATGAGAAGAAAAATGATTGCTAACATCAATTGTATGTGTTACAGTCATAATCGGTCTCTTGTAAGAAATTTAAGAGGCCGGTATTCTATGATTATTCTCACTTTATGTGGGAAGATTATAAAGCCTGGAGAAGTTAGGTGACTTTGCCTAGATTTGCCAGCAAATACATACCGGGATCAGCGCATGAATTTCGTTCTTCCCATTCTAAACCACACATTTCTAGTTCCCGTCCTAGACTGCTGCTCAAGGGATCGTGGGTCTCAATTTCCACACTTGCTAACGGAGGGATTAGACTTGAAGTGTTCTAGCGTCACTGGCACTCACATGCTATCATTTTCCTGGAGATTTTATAAACAACATTACTCCCATTTAAAACACCTGCAAAAGCACTATTTGTGAGTTTGCCATATGTTTTCAACAGAAAAATTACACTTATTTCTCCATGGAGTAATGTGCAAAGAATTTTTTTTTTTGTAGTTTGGTGTTTACGATGAAGTATTTCATATGATTTTATGTTTTTGATATGTCACATTACATCTTAGGAAAGTAGTGGATGAAAAGAAAACAAATCTGTTGGTAAGCAGACTAAATCTAATCACCTTCTCTCTAGATTATGCACATGGCAAAAAAGAAAACTGTGATGATTGATAGAAGTCATGAGGATCCAAAATTTTCAAGCACCTGAATTATTCATGTTAATGCTTAGATTATTATAACACTTAAGACAAATCAAGTTCACAAAAGCTTGAGAGCATAGACTGGCAAATAATTTTCAAATTTTCAATCCGCTAGCAATATTTTTATAATATTGGCATTTAAGTATCATTTTTATTTGGGGGATTATTTGTGAAATTTGGAACAAAGATTTAGAACATTGTGAATGCCATCATTTTATTTGGTTTAAATGCGTTACTGGCTCTCGCTCTACCTGAAATTTTCTAAGAAAAAAAAAAGGGTTTTGGTTTGTTTGTTTTTTTAACCACTGCCTGACTGCCTGCCATCGTGAGTCGCGTGCACGCTCCCAGAAAGGGCCTATCCCATTGGGCTCTGCCTTACCGCTGCTGCAGCATCCCCACCTGGCTAGAGCTCACATCTAACGACGTGAGACAGCAGATCTACAAACTGGGCAAGGAGGACCTGACTCCTTCACAAATCGGTGTGATCCTGTGTGACTCACATCGTGTTGCACAAGTACGTTTTGTGACAGGCACTAATGTGTTGAGAATTCTTAAGTCCGAGGGACTTGCCCCTGATCTTCCTGAGGATCTCTACCATTTGACTAACAAACCTGTTGCTGTTCGAAAGCCTCTTGAGAGGAACAGAAAACATCAGGATGCTAATTTCCAATTGATTCTGATGAGGAGCCGTATTTACCGGTTGGGTCAATATTATAAGACCACGCGAGTCTATCTCACAACTGGAAATGTGAGTCATCCACAGCCTCTGCCTTGGTTGCAGAAATTTGACTTTGTAGTCACGCAATAAAATCACTGTCTAACTAGAAAAAAAAATGAATATGGAGTTAGATAGATGTACAGGAACTACATTTGTTTTTGATTATTGCAAATAACGATGGATACTTTTAAGTAGGGTAGAGAGTTTTGCATATATGTGTGTGTGTGTATAAACGTGTGTGTGTGTGTGTGTGTGTGTGTGTGTGTGTGTGTGTAGCTGGTACGCTGAAGAGCTATAACTCATAGAAAGCAATCAGAAGATCAACTATTCTTCTCCATTTCTGCTCATTTATCCCTACTTTATGAAATATGTATCTGCTTATACTCTGGTATGTCTTCTGATGACTTCTGGTAACAAGAAAACATTCTCAGTTGGGTAATTAATACTAGTAATTAGTGCTAATGGAAATGTTCTGTATTTGCATGTCTAATAAAGGAGTCATGTGTAGTTACTGAGTGCTTGAAATATGGCTAGTGTGAATAATGAACTGAATGTTTAATATAGTTTAATTTTAATTATTTTTTAAAAATTTTTAATGTTTATTTATTTTTGAGAGAGACAGAGCACAAGCAGGGGAGAGGCAGGGAGAGAGGGAGACGCAGAATTCAAAGCAGGCTCCAGGCTCTGAGCTGTCAGCACAGAGCCCCACACGGGGCTTGAACTCCTGAACTGCAAGGGCATGACCTCAGCCGAAGTCAGATGCTTAACTGACTGAGTCACCCAGGTGTCCCTAATTTTAATTATTTTAAATTTGATAGTAAGGTGGCTAATGGCTACTGTATTGAATAGCACAGATTTAGATGAGAGTGAACTTTAAAACCTCCGAACTTTATATCAAAAAGCCTATCTTTCTTTCCCAGTCCAGGACTCTTTCAATTTGGTAGCCTGTGGCAAGGTTGGAAGGTTTGGTTACCTTATGCCTTTATCTTCTCATTTGGCTAGATTCCACCCCATGCCCCAATAGTTTGTGGTGGGAGAGGAGGCATTAAGTTCGAGGGTGGGGAAGCAGTACATGAGCAAGTGCAGGCAGCCAGGAAGCATTGATGACCTCTGGCTCTGACCAATGTTGACAGCTTCTTTCTGGGCTAGATGATTCATGTTGCTTCCTTTCCTTGAGTGCATTTGAAACTACTGGAAACTGTGCAGTATTCCCTATGACATAAGCAATACATTTTCCTTTAGCAGGACACTTAGGCTCCTTCTCTCCCTCTTTGGAATTCAGTAGTTTTCATTTTACTTTGAAAGAGGAGAGATCACCTCGCTTCTCCACAGTCTTCTTATAGAGGTTTGAACTGGCTCTGAGCCTTGTCCCACAATCTTCACTATGGTCCATGAGAAACAGTCATGTACCCTCCTCCCCGAGGTAAAATACAGCTAGCATCTTATGCCACCCAGTCTACTTTGTTCCATTTGTTTATTTCTGGTTCATTAGAAACACACATCCTTGTGCTTATCTTCAATGGGAATATAGAAAGCTTCTGAAGCTACCTGGCTCTCTCTCTGCTCTCCCCTTCTGTGAGTAACCAGACTTCTCCTATGTATATCATATAGATAGATAGATAGATAGATAGATAGATAGATAATATATTATATATATCATATATATTATATATATGATATGTATCATATATATATCATATATATTATGTATATGATATATATTATATATTTATATTTATATTTATATTTATATTTATATTTATTAGTGTATGTGTTGTTTTATTTTAAAGCATGGGGCCAGCTTGAGGCCCTGAGCCCCAAATATTGCACGGGACCACAAATGAAAATCTCCTTGTATGAAGGAGAGGATGCCTCACCTCTGTTCTGGAGGGGAAAGTTGAAAGCCATTTCAAATGGACAGCTCTTTGATGGAGCTCTCCCATTCATATGCAGTGATGATTTATGTCCTCTCCATTTGTTTTTGGGTTGGAGGTGATTGGTCAGCTCAGCCAAGAAGTACGTCCCTTCCCTTGCAAGTTCTACTTAAGTGATCTAGAGTTTTCACTTTGTAGTTTTAGAACTGCTGACACTTAAGGTTTCAGCTAAAACAGGAAGACAAAAAGGTCCCATTTCAAAATTGTGTTACTTACATGTGCAATTACATAAGGTATTCTTTGTCCTAAGTATTTTCTGTGCACTAATTCATATCAATGTTTATGGAGCATTAATATATTCAATTTACAAGTGGGGAAACTAGATGAGATACATAACTTGCCAAGGTCACACAGATTAGGAAAAAATGGCAGTAATGGGATTAAAATCTGGAACACAGATTTTTCTCTCCTTAAATTTACACTGTGTACTACTTTTCCTAGGTTACTTCAGCATCAGTTTCTACAATCCCAAAATAATAAATTGTGTTTAGGCGAGTAAATGAAATGTGTATATATGTACATAATAATATACAGAGGAGAAAATTTTATAAGCATATATATTGATAAATATATATATTTCCTTTTTTCTATCTCACACTTTTTTTCTTCTATATTTTCATATATGATAAATTTGAGTGCTGGGGTCAATGTACATACTTGTCTTAGAGAGTAGTGCCTCTATTCTCCAGAAATGCCATTAATAAATTAATGTTGTATTTAACATCTTGGCATCTTAGAACAAATACAAATCAGAGTAAATGAGCAATTCAAAGACAGATTCTATCAGGGCACCTGAGTGGCTCAGTTGGTTAAGCTTCCGACTTTAGCTCAGGTCATGATCTCACAATTTGTGAGTTCGAGTCCTACTCAGGTTCATGACTGTGGACACAGAGCTCACTTCAGATCCTCTGTCCCCTCTCTCTATGCCTCTCCCCCACTGATTCTCCCTCTCTCTCTCTCCCTCTCTCTCTCTTTCAAAATAAATAAATTTAAAGAAAAGAGTGTAAGTAACACTACAAGTACACATTCAACCCATTCCTAGTGCAGAAAAAAATAGCAAGGATTAACAAGAAATTAAAAACTTGTGTTCATACTCTGAGAAATGCCGATGGCATAGATCCTTAAAGTCTGATCAGTAAAACAGCAAACACCTTTATAAGTTTCTTTTTAGACATCATGTTTTGAAAATGTGGTTTGAGAGATTTTGAAAGAGAAAGAATATAGCTATTGTTATAGAATAGCTATTGTTATGGTAAAAGTAATTTATCTTGCCATTAAGATATTGATAAATTTAACAAATAGTTAAAAGCGTGGTATTGTGTTAGTTGGGACTAATGGTCCTCCTAAACAATGTAAAGGGAGGGGTGCCTGGATGGCTCAGTCGCTTAAGCGTCCCACTCTTGATTTTGGCTTTTGACTCAGGTCATGATGGCACATGAATAGGTTCCTGAGACCCAGTCCTGCATTGGGCTCTGCGTTGACAGCACTGAGCCTGCTTGGGATTCTCTCTCTTCCCCTCCCCCTGCTTATTCTCATGCTCACTTTCTCTCTCGTGTGCTCTCTCTCTCTCTCTCTCAAAATAAATAAATAAAAAGAAAACAATGTAAAGGGAAAAAATATTCAAGTTTTTTCATCAGGCCTGTGTGAAGATTGATATATTTGACGAGGGAAGAGATATGTCAACAATCCCTTACATTTTTCATGTTTATTTTAATTTTGCTCTGAATACGGTTACCAGTTCATTAGTTTTATTTGTTGACTTTAAATATGTAAGGAATACAGGAACCTCTTCATTTTAAAGGCATGGATTCCGTACTGTTGCTACAGGAAAAAATAAATCTACATACACGTACTTAAAGGTTGATACTATAAACATGTCAGGATGTATGAAGCTTATTTCACATCTCTATCACGAACTCATCGTATCTTATGGGCATGATAAATTTATTAGGTGTGTGCACATAGAACTTTATAAGTGAAATAATGAAGTGCCTCATTTTACATATGGGATCTAAGGAAGTTATGTGATTCTCCCAAGTGTGACTGCTAGTTGATAGCACAGCCTAAGAGATGCAGGTAGGATTTCTCTTCCACATACAGAGAAAGAACTTTGAAGATGTCTAGGGAGAGAAATGATATATTCTGGATTATTCTCAGTCTATAACATGATGTCATTTATTCTATGTTTTCTTTTTTTTTTTTTTTTTTTTTAATTTTTTTTTTCAACGTTTATTTATTTTTGGGACAGAGAGAGACAGAGCATGAACGGGGGAGGGGCAGAGAGAGAGGGAGACACAGAATCGGAAACAGGCTCCAGGCTCTGAGCCATCAGCCCAGAGCCCGACGCGGGGCTCGAACTCCCGGACCGCGAGATCGTGACCTGGCTGAAGTCGGACGCTTAACCGACTGCGCCACCCAGGCGCCCCTGCTATGTTTTCTTTTAGCAGAATGTAACTTAAGTAGTTAGAATAGCCAACTACCTACGAAAACAATTGTGGAGTGAACAAACAGTTGAATCCAGGGGAATAGGTATGATTGGTGGTATTCATAAAAAGCATCTGTGTATATTAGATACTTTCGCATATGCAGGATACACACCATTAAGGTATATATTTTCTGCTGTTAAGCAGAAAAAAATAATTTTCCTTCCTCCTTCTTACTTCCTCCCTCCTGGTCCAGGTGATATTTGTCCTAATGTTTTTTTTTTTTTTTTCTTATCTCTTGGTGTAACCAACCCTCAGTTTCACCCAGTGTCTAACCTTTTAGAACACCCAATTAACAGGTCATTTGGTTTATTCTCCAAAATGATTCTGTTTTTTCCTTGCACCAAAGTGGTTCTGAATATATGCAGGTGTGGGCTTTCATCCTACTAATGCATCTATTTGCTTCCTAAGTTTTGCAGCAGAAGGAGATTCAGTCTACTTACTGAGTAAGAGTTGATGGTGGAGGGTAGCTGGGAGTAGTCAGACTCCATCCACCATTTACTGTCTACTGAATAGTCCCATTTCCTTTCTACTCAAATGAAAGTATAAAACATGGACTGTGCTATACTCAGCAAAATGTGTCTTCTGAGATTTGAAGGCTTTCTGTGTGGGGCGCCTGGGTGGCTCAGTCGGTTAAGCGTCCGACTTCCGCTCAGATCATGATCTCACGGTTCGTGGGTTCAAGCCCTGCGTTGGGCTCTGTGCTGACAGCTCAGAGCCTGGAGCCTGCTTTGGATTCTGTGTCTCCCACTCTCTCTGCCCCTCCCCCTCTCACGCTCCATCTCTCTCTGACTCTCAAAAATAAAGAAACGTAATAAAAAAAATTGAAGGCTTTCTGTGTTTGAAATGATAGAAGAAAGATGAGGTTAGTGAGATTTGTATGTGCCCATACCACATGCTTTAAAAGATTATTTAAAAAATTGCTAAATTTGCAGTATTCCTGAATCTGGTATTTCACAATGCATTCAAGTTTTCTCTTAAAGGTAATGATAATCTTGAGAAATTTAAAAAGATAGATTTTTGGAAAATACTGTATTTCCTACTTTATATGTTTAATATTTATTCCTATGCCAAAGACTGAGTACCTATGAGTGGAAGGGTCTGGCAGTATGGAGGTGAATAAGAAATGAACACTGAGCACAGTGAGATCACAGTCAAAGGTCTAAAAGAAACAGTGCAATAGAAAGCTGGGAGGTGTCCCTTCAAACTTATGAGCCTAAAATAGCCATAATCTCTATCATAGCATCTGAGAAGTTTAAAATCGAGTCCTCAAGTATAATCTATTATACTAACATTCATTTTACAGATCAAAAAACATGTGCCACAGAAATTACAATTTCCACTGAATAATTAGCCTATTCCATGTGCTAGGCACAGAGGATACAGCAGAATACAAGATAAAGTGGGTCCTGCTTCACTACTCTTAGTATATTCAGAATATGGGATGAATGCTATACAAAGGAAGTAAAGAAAACAGAAGGAGCACAGAGATAGACTATTTACCTAGACAGGGAGGGGAGGGTTTGGGGGTAGTTACTGGCAGAGGTGAAATTTAAGATGAATCCTGAGAGGGGTGCCGGGGTGGCTCAGATGCTTGAGCATCTGACTTCAGCTCAGGTCATGATCTCACAATTCCTGGTTTGTAAATTTGAGCCCCATAGAGGGCTCATGCTGTCAGAGCAGAACCACTTCATATCCTCTGTCCCCCTCTCTCTGCCCATCCTCTGCCCATTCTCTCTCTCTCTCTCTCAAAACTAAATAAACATTTTTAAAAAAGAAGAATCCTTAGAGTTGAATAGGAGTCTTCCATTAAAGAAAAAAAAAGTGATGGCAGGATTTCAGGCTTAGGGACTAACATATGTAGAGACCTCAGAGGCGTTTAGAACTTAATGGGGTGAAAAAAACTGAAAGAAGTTTCTAATTGCTGTATAGTAAAGGGTGTTCCTGAAATGAGGTGTGAGCTCTCAGATCAGGGCTCTGAGATATCATTCAGGGCAGTGAAGGACTTTCAAAACAACTTTAAGCTAGAAGGTGACATGGTCACATTTGCCTTTCAAAATGCCATCTTTTTTTTTTTCATAAAGTGGATGGGAGATTGGTAACATAATAGGAGGACAGACCTACTAGCAAGTAATTGTAGTCTTCTGAATGAAAGATGATAGGAACATGAATAAGATTAGTGAAAGTGAGCAGAGGGACCAAAAGAATGGATCTGAAAGCTCTTTGGGAGGTTGAATTGGAAGTATTCGGTGGCTGAACGGAAGTACAATGTGTGAGAGAAAGAGTCAAGGAAAACCCCTGTTGTCTAGCTGGTCCCAGACAGTAGCAAGGAGAGACTGATTTCAGTGAGACGGGAATTCAACAGTTCAGTGGTAGTATGTTAAGTTTAAAGAAACTGTGGAACATCTAAGAAATGTGGAGGAGGCAATTAGATAAATTGCTCTAAGCCTCAAGAGAGATTTGGGCTGGCCGGTCTTCCAAGGGCTTCCTTGGGCTTCTTCAAGCAGCTAATGCTTATTCATCATTTAAGATGGCACTTGTTGGAATGAGCACTGGGTGTTGTACGGAAACAAATTTGGTAATAAATTATATTAAAAAGAAAATTCAGATCGTGGATTATCTCTTTAATGCCTCAGCTGATCCCATCTGACATTATTTCAATAGCAGTGATGTTTGTCATGGCCTTCGTTACCTTTGATAGTTGTTTATTTTCTCTTAGTACAAAATTGATAGCCTCAAGGAAATGAGAAAGATTTGTTACTCCATCTTGCTCACTTCTTTGAAGACAGCAGTAACACCTCATTGGGACCATCCTTAATGTCTGGAACAATTCCAGACACATCGTAGGCAACTGTAGGAAATGTGCATTGGCTTGAGTGTTACTGACTAAAGCAGTGTTGCTGTCTACGTAAGCAATATAATTTAGGCTGGATTCAGATTGTTCAAGGTCTTGTATGCTAAGTCAAGAGTTTGGATTTATCGTTTTCATTTTGACTACCACTCTAATTGTTAATGTCTAAGAGAGTTATTTTATGATGATTTATGTGCAGTTTAGTGGACATTTATTCTTATTCTCATGAATGTCAGATAAGAATTATGTGTAACCTTGGAAGTTACCATGTTCCTTATTCAAATGGTTAATAAGTCAAGGCATTGGATTCTATTTGCTTTTGCTAAGCTAATGTCACCTTTTTTTCAGCTTTTCTGACAAGAGAACAAAAAGCAAAGAGCCTTGCCCTTGCCTTGGTATTCTGGAAAACTGGGGTCTATTTTGGGCCTGCCATTTAATTTATATATATATAAATTATAAATTATATACATATATAAATATACACATATTTGCATATATGTATTTGCATTTTAATCACTTCATCTGTAAAATTTGGTGGTTGGATTAAATAATATCTAAATTCACTAAGGCTAAAATACATAGTAAGATAATACCTAAAGTCCATTAGGCCAAATCATTCAATATCTCCTTGCTAAATCAAATTGTGTTCTTTTTGGTCCTAAGTTAGATTTCTTATGTTTAAACTTTGATTAATATGAACTATTTTAGACAGGCTTTTTAATCAGAAGCAAACTGAACTCCTTTAATAAAATCTCCACCAAAAGCACTAATTATAATGATTACTTATCAAAGTTACTACAGATAGGTTTTAAAAGATTCACTTTATACTTCTGTTTGAAAAATTCTGTTAATATGCGTCTGAATAAGGCAAGGGTTTACAGTCGTAATTGAGAAATTCAAAATGAATATGAGCTCATTTGATAGATTGCCAAATGAATATTAATTTTTATACTTGTGCCATGTATTTTCCCATGTTTAATTGAAGGAATGATAACAGAGCATTGTAGCGATTCCATTATTGCAAGTGGGGTGCGTTGTGAATTAATCATGGGGATGACACGAAGTTGTTACTATCTACAGCTCAATTGTCAGGTGAAACGCCTATCAAAATGGTGTCATTTCAGCATCTCTAAGATAAAAAGGATTTCAGTAGTCTTTTTTGAAAATTAAGTAGTTACCATGTTTTGTATACTACACGCAAATGCAAATAGTAATAATATTTTAACTATTTTCTTATAATTTCTTAAGTTATTTGGATTTATTTTAGATAGAAAAATTAGCCTATCCCAATGCTGTGATGAGGAGCAATCTAAAACTGTAGCACCTGACCACACTTGAAATATGGCTGGTGTTCTGGAAAAACTAAATTTCTAATTTTATGTCATTTTACTTCATATAAATTTTAAATAGCCACCTATGGCTAGTGGTCACTCTGTTGAGTAGCACAGGTCCAGAGAGTGAGAACCATTTGTCTTATATACATTTTTAATTCTTATTTTTAATGAAACTTTTTCATAGTTCTTCAAGTAATACATACATGTTTAAACCTAAATGACAGTACACATTTCATCATTGTTAATTTTATATTATAGTCCTAAAATAGGATATCTTATTTGGAGCCAGCGTCTAGAAGACAGCAGATAACTTTCATTTGTGCTCTTTGTATTTGCATTCATGCCTTTTAGCAGTGTTAAAATACCAATTTACTCCCTGTGTAGCCTGTTCTTGATTTTTAAAGATATTCTCAAGCTTGCTCATTGTTAAGATTAAATACCAGGCTCTTCTCACTCTCCTTTGCCAAAGAAACTTTAATTCACACACACCCACACAACTCTTTCTTTTGCACAGAGACTAGCTTAGACCGTGTAGTGACCTAAAGGAGGCTGGACCTCCTTCCAAAAGGGAAAGCTGGCTAAATTTGTATAAAACCATGCCCTTAGGCAGCCTTCTCAGGCAATGGGAGAATACTGCCACTCCTTTCCCCAGCCAAGATGAAGCACAAGAAGTAGTGAGTGGCTTACTGCACAGGCCAATGCGTGATTACACTCTGCAGTTCTCAGGGCCTGAATTCCAATGCCTGCATAAAGGGAGAAAATGTCTATTCTTTTGTACTAATGAATTTTGTACTAATGAAATAATATTCCAAATTTTTACTCTTTAAAACGATCTCACATATCCACTTTGTATGAAATCATCCTTTTACAGCAGTGAAAGGGAGAGAGGTTCTAACAATCTGGGTGTGTTGAAAAATGACTCCCAAAGATTGAACCATTTCTGTTTTCTTGGGTAGTGATACTTGGGACAATTCTATACATAGACACTGGAATAGTCTTCATAAATCACTGCTTTGATCCTGTTACTTCGTTGCTCAAGAAGTTTCATTCTCCTCTGCTCCATTTGCTTAGAACAACCACCTCCGGAGTTTTTAATCATGCATTTGTGGCTAGAAAAAAAAAATTGAACATACATCCATATGTATATTTACTTCCAAATTATACACATATAGCTGCTGGATGTGTGCACTATATTGCAAGTTTTGTCTATCATATTATTTTTATGTTTAGGAAAATAGACATTTTAAAAAGACTGTTCTTATATTTGCTTATTCACTGATTCCTCATTTACAAATGGGACATACCTCATTTTTTAAAGATCACTGCCTTAGAGAAAAAAGTCTAAACTTTCCATCCTGGTCTTCCAGGACCAGATGATGGCTCATCTTTTTCTTCTAATTTTTTACTGCTTCTTTCTATGACCCTTCTGTACTATACTAACCATTTTCAAATTCTTTTTGAGTTGAATTTTTTTGTGTTTGTAGATTTTTTTAACTATTAAAATAATATCAATACAAATATCTAAGTAGAAAAATTATTGGGGTACCTGGGTGGCTCAGTCGGTTAAGCGTCCGACTTCAGCTCAGGTCATGATCTCACAGATCTCACGGTTTGTGAGTTCAAGCCCGAGCGGGGCTCTGTGCTGACAGCTCAGTCTGGAGCCTGCTTCAGATTGTGTGTCTCCCTCTCTCCCTGTGTCTCCCTCACTCGCTTTCTCTCTCTCTCTCTCTCAAAAATAAATATTTAAAAAAGGTAGAAAAATTATTGAATATCTTTAAGGTTGCAACTGTGTTGCAAATATAATTCGGAACTCTGGATAAACCTCCTTAGCTACTTTAAGGATACATTTGAAGCCCTTATTCACTACTGATTGAGAATTTTGCACTCTGAACTTTTAATTTTGTCAATATTCTACCTTATTTTCCAACAAATCCTCCTTTCTCTCTTCCTTCTCCTCTTCCTCCATCTTTCATTTCTTAATTTAGATGTATGCATATCACTCATTAATAATTTAAAAGTAGCGACTCCTGGGCGGTTTAGTCACTTGAGTGTCCAAATCTTGATATCATCGTAGGTCATGATCTCACAGTTCCTGAGATCGAGCCCCCTGTCCAGCTCTGTGCTGACAGCTCTCATCATGCTCTCATGCTCATATTCATTCTTTCTTTCTTTCTTTCTTTCTTTCTTTCTTTCTTTCTCTCTCTCTCTCTCTCTCTCTCTCTCTCTCTCTCAAAATCAAAAGTAAAAATAAAAACATAAAATAAAATTTTAAAGTAAATATTCTACTACTGCACATATTAACCAGCAGCAATTAAATGCCAGATAGATTAGCTAGGCATATTCTTACATCATAAAATCAGCAAAATTTGTACAATAGCAAGTGGAAAGTGATATGCCATATTATGAGAATATTATGATTTACATACTGTATTGTAAACTTTGCTTATTTTGGAAAACATGTGAGCAGTTAGATATTTTAGTGATATTTTTAGATATTTTTAGGAAAACATGTGAGCAGTTAGATATTTTAGTGATTTAACTAAAACAATTGATCGACTAGAAATAATGTAAAAGTTCTTGATCATTTAAATTAAGAAAATCCTATAAATTTCAGGTGAGTCATTAAAATCATCATTTTTATAACTACAATTCTTTGTGAATATAGTTTCTTTCCTTTTTTTTAAAGTAAAACAAATGCAGAAATAAATCAGGGACTTCTTCTACTGCTATGATGTAATAACAGGGACAGGGTTTATTCTCTTACCGTATAGACCAAGAAATCTGATAAAAATATATGAGATCATGACCTAAGCTGAAGTTGGATGCTTAACTGACTGAGCCACTCAGATGCCCCAGAATCAGTTCCATTTTGAGCCAGTTTCCATTTTGTATATTCTCAACCTGTAGAGAAGTTGTTTCCTTTTAATTTTTTTGATGTTTATTTATTTTGAGAGAGAGATAGAGAGTGAGCAGGGGAGGGAGAGAGAATGAGGGAGACACAGAATCCGAAGCAGGCTCCAGGCACTAAGCTGTCAGCACAGAGCCTGATACGGGGCTTGAACCCATGAAGTGTCAGATCATGACCTGAACCAAAGTTGAAAGCTTAACTGGCTGAGCCACCCAGGCACCCCAACCTGTAGAGAAGTTTCAAGTAACACGTTAAAATTTAATCACAGCTATATTTTAAGAAACACACTAAAAGTAAATGCCTGTTAAAAGTAAATGCTAGCTGTGACTTGTCTCCACTTCAAATGTAAGCTGTATATATCACATCCCATGATATATACCACATGATATCATGTGGACATACATGACGTATGTATTAGACTTTTGACCAAAGAGAAAGTTCTTATAATTGTTGTACCACAGTCTTAGGAGTATTCCATCATGTGTGCAGATTAAAATAAGAGAGAAAATAATAGCCTTATCTATCATATTTTAGATTTTTATTAGAAGGTACTGCTGTATCCCTAAGTAATTAAAATTCATTCAACATAACTTAAAATCACTGGCAAAAGGAAAAACTATAGTAGAATTAACAAAATCCATAGAATCTTATTCTGTAGAAGAGGGGAGGTGGCAGGCTTGAGGTAAATTCCTCAGTTTTTCCTAGAGGAAGGTGAACTGATTTGGTCTAACAATGATAAATCAAGAAAGGCCCGTTTATAGAATTGTGGTAGGACTGACCGTATTGTTCCTGGGAGTGGGACCCGAGGTCATGTGAAAGAGTTTCAACTTCCATGATCCTGTCCATCACAACTTGAATGACCCCTCGTCTCTCTACAGGTGCAAATGTGCGTTTTCAACCATTCAACTATTCGTTTTTACACAGTTTTAATGAGATTCCTGCCCTCAGAAGTAGCCAGGAGGCCTTGAATTGTAGGTTTTAACTAATAAATGTTCTTCATTCATTGGTGAAATCTTTGAATGACATACAAAATCATCGAGGTTTGAACAAAGCTTGGAAAGGTTGCATCCAGTTACTTTCCACTCTTTACCTATAAACAGAGACAGCAGAAGACGTGAAGGAAGCATCACTAGACGCCACATTAGCATAACTCTTCTTGAAACCCATATTCCTTATCATTGCCTCAAGTCATTGTTAAAACTCTGATTCTTAATACAGAATCTATTGAAAGCCAGCCAAAATGGAGTAAAATAATTTGACTTATATCATACCTCTTTCCCCTAAGTCCACCTGCTATGATCCTTGATCCTGGGGTCACATCTTACTACTCTGGATGTATTATTTATCCAATAGTGCCAAGAGTAATTTTTTAAGTCAACTATTATATGCACATCTAGGCATTCTGGCAGCTTGAGGGAGTATGAACAATAAAATACATAATACACAGAATTCTCATTATACAAGTTGACTAATCTATTTTCTTCACCTGCCGATTAACAGTATTATTGCAACTTAATGTGGATCCAAACAATTCTTTTAAGGAATGAGAACGTCATCTGTGAGCTCATGCAATAACCAGAAATTTAGCATCTAAATGCAAGTCCTTTTACCGCCAGTGTGTTGCCGTGCCATAATCATTCTACCACCATTGGCAAGCCTTTTTAAAGAATCAGTGACCCATCGCTAGGTGTGTGCAACACTATTATTTAACACTGTGAAATTCTGTCTGCCAGACGGTGCCATAGGGAAACATTGTCACTGGCAGGTGGCTGGTTTTCCTTGATGCTGTGATACCTATTTCTGGCGAGGATGCATTGCCCTCCTTATTTTGTGATTCCTTTTCCCTAGGAAAAACTGTCTTCCCAAGAGCCTTTCCCCATATCACGGACCAGAGTTCACTTCTGTCAGTCCTCAGGTTGATAGCCCATCAGAGTAATGTCCAAACATAAGAAATTGTGATAATTAAACTTATTTTTTTTTCTTTACACAGAATAACTAATTGTAAAATTTGGCAGTCAGCCTGCCATTTGAAAGTGAAGAAAACATCTTGTTTTAACATCTGAGCAGGGATTTTTTTTTGTAATCTGTAAACAATGGGACCATATGTAGTGTGACGGGAAACATGAAGGCTGTGATAGAACATCATTGAAGGAACCTTGTGTTTAATCACTGTGCTTTGATTCACTGAAATAGAAATTAGCTTAAGTCTTGGGTTTTATCATGATTTTAAAGAGACGCTTTTTCTTAAAATATCAGATAACACCAACAACTTACCAAGTCATTACTGTGATAGAGGCAAAGGAATTCCAATTTTTAAAATGTAAATTTATTTTTAAGGCACCTAAACAGGTAACAGATGTAGTCTTGGACTTTTAAGAGCCTTTGTTTTGGCCAGCAATCCATGTCAGGGATACAAAGAATCTCTACACAATATGGTTCAGCTCTTAGAAAGTGATTTTTTTTCCTAAATAAATCCTGTTGTTGAAACTACATCAAAACAAAATCTCACCTCTGATTAAATTAAAATTTTTAAAAATGAAATTTTATCCTCTCCTAAATTTTAGCTTATTATGTAACATGAATAAGTCAACTATGGTATTAAAAAAGAGTAATTGTTGGGGCACCTAAGTGGCTTGTCAGTTATGCGTCTGACTGCTGATCAGGTCATGATCTCACAGTTCGTGAGTTCAAGCCCCATGTTGGGCTCTGTGCTGACAGCTTGGAGCCTGGACCTGCTTTGGATTTCTGTGTCTCCCTCTCTCCCTCTGCCCCTCCCCTGCTCGCACTCTGTCTCCCCCTTTTTTCTCAAAAATAAATTAACACTAAAAACTAATTTAAAAAAAAGAGTAATTATTGACATTCAATGGGTAACAGTTTAAGTCCTTACGTTTTATGAAGGGTTATTACATACCATGGTTAATTTCTTTACACTCACTTGACCATACTTAAAGAAAAATAAAATGATCAAGAGAATTTTGCCATCATTACAATGGCAGCAATCTGTAAAACTGTATAAAATGGAAATGTGTTTGAAGCAGGGAAAGAGCTAAGTTCTCTACCTGACTTGCCCGTAGCTAGACTTCAGGTTTTGTACAGATAACTTTCTTTCTGTATACCTTGGTGTCCTTTTCCCCAAAATTCGATGGTTGGATCAGATGAGTGATATTTAAAGGCAGAGGGGATGAGTCAAACCAGAATCACTTGAAGAACTTCTGCTAAATGCTTCTGGGAGTAAAGCATCTGTTTTTACTTCCTCTCCTTCTGACCTGCACCCCTCCACCCTGTGCCACAAAATAACTGCAGGGTGAGTTACTCTTGCCAATAAGAAGCATGTCCCATCTGACATACTGTAGACCCAGAGTATCACTCGATCGTCTATTGAAGATTTAAAAGCATCTCATTGTTGGAGGTGCTGTATCTCCTATTTTTTACCCTAGGCCCAAATGTTTCTGACTTGATAAAGTTTTGATTGTTATCATTTTGATAATTTTGAATATTTTATTGGGTCATTTTCTCACATGAAATTTAAACAGGAAGAACATATGTACTGATGTTTTGCCATGCACTCCTGTATGTCTCCACTGGCTTCCAACTTCAGTGTTTTCTGGAAAGCTGCACTTACAGGTCTCAGCCAGCAAGCTGACAAAGGAGTGTTCCATTTCTCTCCTGTAAAAGTTGTACTTACCTTGTTTTCATAAAACCAACCTCCGTTTCCAAGGAAACAAGAACAAAAAGGCAGTTGGCAGCTAGCATCTGGGACTTAGAAGAACTCTCACATGTCAATTTCAACTGCTGGCTGCTGGCTCAAACCTAAAAATGTGGAGTATTAAAATCACCTTCAGATTTTTAACACACAAAAGAAGAGTAAGTCATTTTTTTCTTAATTTTTTAAATAACTGGGTTTAATAGCAATTCATTTAAACTATCCCTTGAAACAATATAATTAATTAAATAATTGTAAGTGCTAGACATATCTCAATAGGACTCAAGCTTTCTTTTAAAACAGTAGGCACATTACATTACAGGAATCTTTTTTCAATTTGATACCATTTATCTTCACCACTTCTCTCTTTATACTTAAATTACATTGTCTTCCTCTTTCTTACTGCTCTCTTTGCACCCAACTCCTTCCTTTTCTTTTTTTTTTTTTTTTTTTTTTTTTTTGCTCATGTGCAAAATATACAGCTATCTTGTGTATTATCCACGCAGATTTTTTTTGGAGGGGTGGGTGTGTACTTGAGGGTTTACCACAGTCCTTACCTTTCCACAGTCTCCAGGGCTTCTTCCTTCATGACTCCTGGATTCATTTGAGTCTTTAGATACCTGCTGAAAGACAAACCTGGCTGGAATTTTTTTTCACGGGGGCCAGAAACTTGTGGCAATACTTTAGGCATCTAGACATTCCTAAGAAGTGATTAATAATTACCAGGAAAATGAAGTTTCAAATTGAGACCTATACTCCACATTGGGTTTTGTTACCTTATATTATTCTCTTTGTTTGCCATCTTCAAGTTAAAAATGTAGGTCTTCTAGAATTTTCCTCTTTTGATTTTTTTTTGTACTTTTATGGTACATCCGGTCCTTTGTAGTATATCAGGCCCTTTGAACTTGAGGATGCCAGTGGATGGATGTTTGTAGGTAAAATTTGTGGAAAACTATACAGGCAGGTATTAAATTTATCAGATTTGCCGTGTGGATTCCTCATGTCATTACTTTTTATTAGTAGCCTATTTGTAAAATTTATCAATCATCTCCATGTCAGACTCTTAGAAGTGAATATGGTTTCTTTTCCACAAAAGTATAGAAAATATCAAAATGATAAATTTAGGTAGCAGCTTTATCAATTGTCACTTTTTATTTTTCTATTCCAAGCTATTGATATTTATAATCCTTTATTTTTTTTATTGGTACAATATCCTAGAAATTATACTTCTCATTTGCAAATTCAGATATCTAATGTTTTTCCTTTTTTGGTGGTGCATATAGAAAACTCATTTTTTTAAAATTTTGTTTAATGTTTATTTTTGAGACAGAGACAAAGACCAAGCAGGGGAGGGGCAGAGAGAGAGAGGGAGACACAGAATCCAAAGCAGGCTCTGGGCTCTGAGCTGTCAGAACAGAGTCCGACGCGGGGCTTGAACCCATGAACCGTGAGATCATGACCTGAGCCGAAGTCGGCGGCTCAACTGACTGAGCCACCCAGGCGCCCCAGAAATCTCATGTTTAAGATCTTTTGATACCATTAACTACCATTTCATAAGGAGAGAAATGACCCCGCTTTCTTGTATACTATCATAAAAGGTATATAAGCAATAGTTTATAAAATATTAACACATCATGTTGTGAATGATAAAATTAATCTCTTGAATTTAAGAAATCTCCAAACTAGGAAAAAATCGCAAACTTTACCAAATTTAAACAATGAAACTAAACAAATATTACTGTCATTAGTTTTTGGTTTTTTTTTTTAGTTTGAGTTATAATTTGGACACCCTAAAAATTCACCATTATGAAGTGTACAATTCCATAGTTTTCATGCACTCACAATGTTGTACAACTGTTACCACTATATAATTTTAGAATCTGTTGTCACCATAAAAAGAAATCCCACACCCTTTGCAGCCACTGTCCATTATCTCCCTCTCTTCTCTGACAATGACTCATCTACATTTTGTTTCTGTGTATTTGCTTCTTCTGGACACTTCATATAATGGAATCCCATTTGACCTTTTGTTCTTGGCTTTTTTCATTAAGCATGATATTTTCAAGGTTAATTCAAGATACAGCATATATCAGTGTTTCAATCCTTTTTATGTCAAATAATATTCTTTTGCATGGGTGTAACACATTATATTATCCATTTAACAGCTGATTCAAGTTTCTGTTGTTTGTATTTTTGACTATTATGAATCATTCTGCTATCTACATTCATTACACTTTTGTATGAACATATGTTTTCATTTCTCTTGGGTATATACATAGGAGTGGAATCCCTGAATCCTATAATAATTCCAAAATAGTAGTTAAATTGAAATAATATCAGCTGCCTTATAATATTGTATATGGGACAAAAGGCAGAATCGTATATAATTTTAATCACATAAAATGAGATTTTTTGTTTTATTTTTTCACATAAAATTGTTTTTAAAATTTCATCAAGTAAAACAAAAAGTAAGGAGATACTTAGGTCAATTTAATTTGTTGGTAGAGTGATATATCTGTGTTTTTGTTTTTATTTCTATAATGAGACTTTAGTAAAAAATAATTTAACATGACATATTACTCAGATATTAGTCATATTAATTCCATTTTAAACTTCAAGAAAACACCTATCCAAAAGTGGGCTCAAAATAGATACTATGTAACCTAATAATCATAATATATCAGTAACTGTGAACAAAGATCTTGATTCATAAATAACATGAGTGAAGATTTTTTAAATAAACTGATGTACAAAGTGTTTACTAAGAAAATACTTCCAATTATTTTCTATTATTCTTTCTTAACATACTTCATTACTGTTATAATGCTTCAAATATACCCTTATTTCATTCAAAGAACTAGTTTAGCCTAGTATTTTTACTTGTGTCTTTTTCTGTAATTATAACATGTAATTGAGTGGAGTTTCAGACTTACAAACTTCCATGTTGAAGTCTTCTATCTATATAATGTACGAGTGTGTGTGTGTATTTGTGTGCATGTGTTTTGTCCATCTTTCTCTTTATAATTATAAAAACTTTATAAAAATGAACATCTCCATTATGTAGTGACATTTACAGGTGTTCAGAAATTTACTTCAATTTGTACAAAAAAAATCCTATTTTAATTTAATTTTCTTTCTTGAAAGAAATAATAATATGTTCACATTTAAAAAATCCAATTGGCCTTTAGTTTATAAGGAATATTCATTCACACATTTTTATTATCATTTATTGAACATGGCACATAATAATTAAAGACTTTTAAAATAATAGGCTGAGGGGCGCCTGGGTGGCTCAATCGGTTAAGCGTCCGACTTAGCTCAGGTCATGATCTCGCGTTTCGTGAGTCTGAGTCCCACATTGGCTCTGTGCTGGCAGCTGGAGCCTGGAATCTGCTTTGGATTCTGAGTCTCCCTCTCTCTCTGACTCTTCCCTATACGTGCTCTCTCTCTCTCTCTCTCTCTCTCTCTCTCAAAAATAAATAAACATTAAAAAAATTTTAAATAATATGCTGGAAGAAGATGTCCACTTTTAGAAACAGAAACAAAAAGAGTTACGTGGATTGTCTAATGCTACATCATATTCTGGGAAATACTGACTTTCTTTCAGAGAACCTCTCCTTTCTTAATGTCCATTAGTCTTTTTCTCTTCCTAATAATGTTCACTTCCCTTTTCTCAGTCTCCCCTGCTGTCTTTCACTTATTCTTTCCTTTTTAGTCATCCAATTATCCATCAAGTTACTTTCCCAGGTAAATACTTTCTTACCTGGTCCAGCTCAGAGCACTTAGTCATTCTCAATCAATTCAACTCACATTTACTGAGTGCTACTTTGTCCCTGTCTCTGTGCGAGGAGTTCCAGGATACAGAGAAAAAAAAGGCTGGTAATGAAGAAATCCAAATAAGACTTATTCTTGCCTTACAGTAAATATATATGTACACAAAATGGGAGAAGATAAGGATATGAGACAACAGTGTATTTCTGAAGACAAGTAAGATACATGCAAGGATGAGGAGGCAATTAAAGGAAGATTGAGAATAGTGTGAGAGAAGTAAATCACAGAGGTGTGAATATCCTAATGTATCTTAAAGTGTATCCTAGAGAGATCCCATTTTATCAACTAATTTGATAGTTTGATTTTATCAACTAATGCCTTACCAAGGGACTAGGACTCCGAAAACCCCTAAACACAGAAATAGAAGGTTGGTGGAGTGGGAAGCAAGGAACACCTACTTTGGTTACTTCTTTATGGAAGGTAAGACTGATGTCAGAGGAATGGTCTGGGAAGATTCAAGATAAGTTGGTAACAAACTGTATGAATAGATCCTCCAGATGATATGGGTTCAACTTTGGCTATTATGCAAATCATGTTTTTATATGCTGAGGTAATACTGGCAAGAAGAGGTGAAGTGACTCATTGTCCACAGATAGATATAGGAATGTGAAGTGTGGATGAGAGGGGATGTTGTGGAAAGAGAAGAAAGAATTTAAAAATATATTAATGGGGTTGAGGAAAAGAGTGGAGTAATGAAATCATATGAAATGGAGTTAGTGAATTGAGAGAGGGCCAGTTAATACTACACCTAATGAGTTTGAATTTGATACTATATTTGATCATGGCACTTTCTTTGACCCTGATGATCAGGATATAGAAAATCAGATATAAGATTGAATATGCAAGTGACTGTATCCAGAATTAATCGCAAATTATGATATGAGGAAAATGGGAGAGGCAGATTTGAGTGTTGTCCATGAATAAGTCTTAATTGAAAACATTATAATGGATACATTCATTCATGAGGCTTAGGTTTGCGGGCTTCCCCACTGCTCCACGCATGCCCCATTCTTATTAAATTGACTAGATTTCTGCAGGAGCAAACAAGTGCCATCTTTTTCTTCAAAATTTATTTCTACTCTCCTTCTTTTAGTGCTCACAAATTCCTAGAAGCTTGTAGAATGGAATCTAAACTGCTTTCTACGGTTTGCTTTTCTTTGTAATACTAGTATTTCCATTTTAATATCTCTTGGTGGATTACAAAACATTCTTAGTTACACGGTATCATATAACCTTATTAGATTACAGGGCAGGTATGACCATTTTTTGGAGGTCTGAGAAGTCACTTGCTTTATTTCAGAGTCGCACAGTCCATTCAAACATAGTCAGAAGAAGAACTCAGGTGTTCAGACTCTAGCCTTCTTACATGCAGAAGATTCTCCACACTGCCGGGTGCATGGGTGAGCCTTAACTATAGTCCAAGTGGAATATACATCCTTTGAGAGTTTGTTAGAGAAACATTTATGCAATAGGCAAAAGTAGCACTGTGGAGGATTTTCTGCCCTGGAACCATAACCAAAGACAAATAAACACATAAAAAATATATGTAATCTTAAAAAGATGCTATTTGTTGACTGTTTATTAGGACCCAAGCATTAAATAAACATATGCTAGGCATTTTCTCATTTAAATGTTTGTTCATTTTTGAGAGAGGGAGTGAGTGGGGGGGGGCAGAGAGAGAGGGGGACAAAGGATCCAAAGCAGGCTCTGCACTGACAGCAGTGACCCCACTGTGGGGCTTGAACCCACAAACTGCGAGATCATGACCTGAGCCAAAATCAGACGCTCAACTGAGAATCTGACTGAGCAGGTGCCTTGGCATTTTATCATGTAAATCTCATAATAACTTCATTGGAAAATGAATTTTAAATGAGTGAAGTCACTATGCTTGTTTTCTTAATTTTAATATAAAATTGTTTGTTAATAGATCTTCTGAAGAAAGAAGCAATTCCAAATTAGGAGCAAGTGTCCATATTAATTAAAAATATGTCTTTGAGAAAATGTAATTCTTTGAATATTCGACTAATACACATGCAAATAGCATATAAATGACCAGCAAATATATGAGGAACCACACTGGAGAAAACATGATCGCCATGACATACACATACTACCACGTGGTAGTTTCTTATTTCTCTATGTGTGTATATAAATATACATAATTACTCTTGAATGCCTTATAATCTTATCCATTTTTCTTTGAGAGAAAGCCATTAAAGAAACAGGGGATTATTGGGGATGCAAGGCATAGTTTAAACTTAATGCCGTGTATTCTTCCCTAGATTTTAATCCAGCACATTTTACATCTGTCGGGTGTCTATATTGTACAGTAGGCCAGTGAACACTGGGTAACTGTGTAAGGAAGAGAATTTCAACAGAGAAAAAAAATTCTCAAAAGTACTTAGTTATATCCTTTCAATGTAATCAACTCCTGAATATTTCTGATGACATAGAAGGTGGGGCTCTGAAATTCAAAAAAAAAATTTTAAAAACCTTCATAATTCCATTTCAGGTGTTCCTTTAAATTGCATATGTCACCAAACCTTTAGTCCCAGTGACAGAGAACTATATACAACTGAGTGATGTAAGTCATGTCTGTGTTCTCCTGCTGATCAAATGTTGAAGGTGCTAATGAACTGTGAAATGGCCAAAGACCTGGAGGCAGCCAGAGAGAACAAAGAGGAGAAGTCACAAAATGAGTAATTAGTCAGTGAATAAGAAAGGATTCAACCACATTAAAGTTGTATCTGCTACACACATTGTCCATCAAAACTTGCTAGAAAAGGGGCGCCTGGGTGGCTCAGTCGGTTAAGCATCCGACCTCGGCTCAGGTCATGATCTCACAGTCCGTGAGTTCGAGCCCCGCGTCGGGCTCTGTGCTGACAGCTCAGAGCCCGGAGCCTGCTTCACATTCTGTGTCTCCCTCTCTCTCTGACCCTTCCCTGCTCATGCTCTGTCTCTGTCTCAAAAATAAATAAACATTAAAAAAAAAACTTGCTAGAAATGGAGTTCAAATCCATTTTCTGAGATTTTAAAGGCTATGTCTTCTACATTGACTATATCTATTCAGAGTCCTCAGTGCGGACTGAGAATGGAAAACAGCCACTTTTCCTATAAAAGACAGGTCAGTAGATAATAGAATAAATATAAATATTTTTGCACATTATCTTATTCCAAATTATAGAATATACTCTTTACACAGGTCTATGTCTTTCCTTAGCTGGGGTTACAGATGCTTTAGCCCAACTCCTTTCCTCAACCCAGGGTACTTATTGTACTAATTTTGATATTTTCTGTGACTCTTTGATACACAAAGCAATTTTAGTTATAGATTTATTGGTCCATTGATTTCAGTGTTATCAGGCTGTGTTTGGAAAATAACAAAACTTATAATTTGGTGCTGTGTGTGTGTGTGTGTGTGTGTGTGTGTAACAGAGAGAGAGCACAAACCTGTGCATGTGAATAGATCTTATTTCTCAGTATGAAGAACCACTGAGGCTAAAAGAGGAGAACCTGGCAGATGGTATATATATATTTTTTTTTTTTCTTTGAGAGAGAGGGAGAGAGAGGGGGAGAGAAAGAGAGAGAGAAGTGGGGCTTACCCAAAGGAGGGCTCCTGTTCACCCAAAGTAGGGCACGGGCTCACCAGGGCTGGGCTTGTGCTTACCTGAAGCCAGGCTCGAGCTCACCTGATGTGGGACTTGAACTCTCGAACTGTGAGATCGTGATCTGAGCTGAAGTCAGATGCTTTACAACTGAGCCCCCCAGGTGCCCGATGGCATATAACTTTTAATCTACATAATAAATGTAAATATGGATGTATAAAAATGACTCTTTGACTATGGGTTCTTTCTATTTTACTGAGTCAGGATTCATTTTCATATAACTAATAATACTTATGATTTTATTTAGATTCTAAACAGATACTTCAAAAACACTCTAGTTCTTAAGTGTTTCTAATTTTTTTTCTGGCTTTCAAACAAAATCATTTGTTTTATTTTGTAAGTAAAAGGAGGAAATATATTCTGCATATCTCTATCACCTTGGATCTCATGAAAAAGCAAAGTAAAGCACGTTTTCTCTTTCCATTTTGCCCCTGAGATTCTAGTTTTATTTTTTTCCTGGACACTTAACAATATAACCAGTAACTGCATTCACACCATTTCTCTATCAAGATCTTGAGGAGCAAAAGAAATAGGATATACTTTAGTTGAAGGTAATGTTACCATTTTAATCCAATATGACAGATGTGTGTCATTATGGAAACATAAACTGATTACTTTATCAACTGCTCCCAGCAATCTCAAAAATCTAACGTCATGAATATAAGTTGGATTGTCTGGAAACTCACTTTAAGCATCAACGTTTTATTTGCACTGTCAATGCCATTCAGTAAAATTAGATACTTTTTTTCTGTATTCAAGTTAAACTCTTACCCTAATTTCTTGTGATTATCTACAAAACTTGCCCCATGTAATCTATAGGTCTACCTCAGTGCCCACAATTCTAATCATTGGCTGGTTGATTTTAGCATTGGTCATTATTGCTGGAATCCTCTTTCTTAGTCCATTTATTTATTTATTTATTGTTTGCTTGTTTGTTTGTTTTAATGTTTATTTGTGAGAGAGAGACAGACAGACTGAGCAGGGAAGGGGCAGAGAGAGAGAGAGGGAGGTGCAGAACCCAAGCAGGCTCCAGGCTCTGAGCTATCACCACACAGCCAATGTGGGAATTGAACTCATGAACCATGAGATCATGACCTGAGCTGATGTCAGACTCTCAACCGAGTGAGCCACCCAGGTGCCCCTCTTTCTTAGGCCTTTTAGTTGGACCTTAGAGTTTCTCACATTCCCTGGCTCTGATAATTTCTTCTTTGTTTGAGACAGCATCTTATTGGTTTTTAACAGCTACATTCTAGACAATAAAATAAATCATGCTCTTCACCTTAGTATTTTGGTTTTAGTATTGTTACTGTTACTGGTATTTTTCCCTCCTATTACACTTCTTGCCGAGGAATCATTGCAAAGAAGTGGGAGACTGGCAAACCCACCTATAGATTCTAAAACATGTATCACAGTGTAATACCATTCACCTTCCTGGTGCTTCTAATTTTTTTCCTTTGCGATCTGGAATCTGAATTTGAACATGTTAGGTCAACGTGGGTGCAGAGTCTGTAATATCATGTAGACTCAGGGCCTGATGACATTCTTCTGGAGTAGATGCTCAGAGGGCCACAAAGATAGGAGATTATACAGAAAAGGAAAAGGTGATGGAATAGTGGAGAAATGACCCCGTGGTCCCCACTGGGTAGTGCTATTTCCTTTCACTTAGTTGTGATCCTGTTGTATTTGCTAACAAAAACTGTATCCCTGTTTTTTTGTTTGTTTTACTTTGAGCTACTTTACACTGATTGTTGTCTTGAAGGTAAATATGCCTGAAGACTATACTTCTGCAAGTTAATTATACCTTTATAATATATGAGTCACTTGGGTTATTCTTAGGCTGAATTTTTGTGTTCTTTGAAAAATTCCAAAGTTTGTCTATACAAAGGATTTTTTGGGGGGTGTGACAAAACTGTATCTTGATTGTAGTAGGAATTATATAGCTGTATGCATTTGTCTAAACTCAGAACTATACACTCAAAAGTTAATTTTACTGTATATATGTTTTAAAATAAACTTTTTAAAGTATGCTTTCAAGATTCTAAATATACTACCATATAATTTTTATATTTTTATCTGATAGCTGAGATATCAAAGATATTTGAAATTAGAATTATCAATGCCAACTTTTTGCTTCAGCATATAAACTTCAAGAAGACAGGGGGAGTGTCGTGTTTAAGTCTTTATCCTAATAACCTAGCATTTTATAGGCACTTAAGAAATGTTGTTGAGTGGATGAATGAATATTATATAAAATAATAGCCAGAATATATCAAAGGTCCAAACCAAACATGTTTTTTAAGAATGTGTACAGTTTATTGTATTTATATATAATAAACTCTAAAGATACACAGTAGTTATAGATATCAGTATGTATTTTTAAGAAGCTAACCACAATCTTTTTGGCTCTCATTCAGTATGTATTTTTTTATCTCCACATTTTTCTTTTTGTTATTTTTATTTATTCTTACATTTATTTCTATTTTTTGAGAGAGAGACAGAGTATGAGTGGGGAGGGGCAGAGAGGGAAACAGAATCGGAAGCTGGTTCCAGGCTCCGAGCTGTCAGTACAGAGCCCAATGCAGGGCTCGAACCCACCAACTGTGAGATCATGACCTGAGCCTAAGTCAGACGCTCAACTGACTGAGCCACCCAGGTACCCCATCACATTTTTCTTTTTACTCATTGAACATAGATATTTCTAGCTTCTACCATGCATCAGATAATGAACTTTTCCCATAGAATCTAAACTGCAAGGGAATGTCAGGTTCATGCTCAGAGATCTTGATTCTGTGGGGTAATTTTTGTCTATAAACTACTCCCAGGAATACTCACTTAAATAATATTCATGTCTACCTTGTTCATACCTGACCATAAATGAAGAAATGGAGGCATTTATTGGTTAAGACATAAATTAACTTGCCCATGATTTAAAAAAAAAGAGCTCTAGATTCAAACCCATTATTCTAAGTGCAAATGATCCATTTTCCTACTCCCCTGTATTCAGATAACATGTTACATGCCCTAGACAAACTATTCTGATATTAATGTGCTCAGTCAATATGTCTGTGGCTATGATTTATTGTTTTTAAGATTAGCCCTTCCCCAAATACTTCACCTTTTCTTTGTCTAAGTTCCTATTTTAGGTACTCTGTTGTTTGTTTGTTTTGTTCTGTTTTGGTTTTAGTTTTGGTTTTGTGGATTTTTTTTTTAAGAAAGAGGATAGCACACACAAGCCAGGGACCGAGGGAGGAAGAGGGCCTTAAGCATACTGCATGCTCCATGCGAAGCTCAACACAGGGCTTGATCTCATGACCCTAGGATCATGACCTGAACCAAAATCAAGAGTTGGATGATCACTCCACTGAGCCACCCAGGTGCCCTTTATTTTATATACTCTTTAGCTTAATCAAACAATTCATTGTATCTACTAAATTCCCACCATGCACAGGAACAAAATACAATTTTTCACCAAGGGACAGACCTGACATCAATTCATTTAATGAGTTATATGATGGGTTTGCCATGGTTTAGAACTATCTCCCAGCATTAGGCTTTACTTTAAATATTAGAACCATTAATATAGTCAGGCTTAAATCTTTTTAATTGACTTTTTCAGTGCAGTTTGAGGTTGGTAGCAAAACTGAGTAGAACATACAGAGATTTCATGTATCCCTCATTCCCACACATGCATAGTTTCCCTCGCTATCAACAGTTCCCAACAGAGTGGTACATGTGTTAGAACTGATGAATGTACATGGACCCATCATTATCACTCAAAATCTGTAGTTTACATTAGAGTTCACTCTGTGCTGTAAATTCTGTGGGTTTAAACAAATGTATAATATCATGTATCTACCATTACAGTATCACAGCACGCGTTTACACTGCCCTAAAAACCTTCTGTGCTTCACCTACTCATCTCTACCTTTCCCTAGACCCTAACAACCATTGATTTTTTTACTGTCTCCATAGTTTTTGCCTTTTTCATAAGGTAATCTACTTGGAATCATACAGTACATAGCGTTTTCATTTAGGCTTCTTTTACTTAGTAATATGCATTTAAGTTTCTTCCATATCTTTTCATGGTTTGATAGCTCATTTTTTTTCTTTGTTTAATAATCCGTTATCTAAATGTACCACAGTTTATCCATTCTCCTCCTGAAGGACACCTTGGTTGCTTCCAAATTTTGGTTTTTATCAATAAAGCTACCATAAGGCTTATGTTTTTAAAGTAAGCATCTTTTGCTGTTGCCTTTAACAAATGGGTATATACTATTTGAAATATTTCAATATATAGACATTGATATCATTTAAACATATATATATAGTAAATAAATTGATTTATTTCAAAATAAGAAGTAGGAGATGGACATCATTCACAATGTTTATAATATGAACTATTTGAAGAACAGACGTGTTTCATCATTGGCGACTGCTTTGCCTTTGAACGGACACCAAACAAATGAATATGAAGAATCATGGATACACTCTGCCAGTCACCTACTATCAAGTTAACTGGCTTTCCTCACCTAGGAACTAACTTCCTGGCATCCACATGAGTTACTAAAGTCACTTATTTTCGTCTATTAAGTGGAAAAAGAAAAAAAAAGTCTCTGAGCAAAGAAACCTCAATTAATTTAAAACTTACAATAATAGGCTGTAAAATAACAACTGCATTTTAGCCAGTAAGTTCATTAAACATTTTCTCAAACTCATAACCATTATTTTGCTTAGTCAAATGTTTTCTCAAAGGAGAGTTCATTCATTTTAACTGCATAAAATACATGATGAATGAAGCAATTTACTTTTTTATTTACATTTTACCACTGATAATATTTTATTAAAAACACTATCACAAAAGAGCACATTGTGACTTTAATCAGTGTTCACTTTCTAGGGCAGTGCTATGTTTTACATTTATAACTTTAGAGTTATGTTTGTGAATGATACAGAATAAGATGTCCCTAGAAATAACTAGAATACTGTACATTACAAAGTTAATATATGCACATTGTTTAATATAAACATAGGCACAAATGCAGATTAGAGATATGTTTTATATTTTTTTCAGAGATAACTGAAAAGTACATTTAGAATAGAGATTATGTTGTATTGAAATGAAATGTTTATCGTAGGGATTTTTTTTTCTTACTCATTTAAAGTTCAAGAGCAGATAAATCAAAACCGACCATCTGTAATTTCTAAAACATTATCAGGGTGCCTGGGTGGCTCAATCAGTTAAGGGTCCAACTCTTGATCTTGGTTCAGGTCATGATCTCACCCTTTGTGAGATTAAGCCCCTGGTCGGGCTCCATGCTGAGTGTGGAGACAGTTTAGGATTTTTTCTTTTTCCCTCTGCCCCTCCCTACTTGCTCTCTTATGCATGCTCTCTAAATAAACAAACAAAAAAACATTTACAGGAGTGCCTGGGTGGCTCAGTTAAGTGTCCGACTTCAGCTCAGGTCCTGATCTTGTGGTCCCTGAGTTCAAGCCTGACTTGGGGCTCTGTGCTCACAGCTCGGAGCCTGGAGTCTGCTAAGGATTTGATGTCTTCCTCTTTCTCTGCCCCTCCCCCACTGAAGCTCTGTCTCTGTCTCTCTCTCAAAAATGAATAAACATGAAAAGAAACATCAATATCATTCTTAATTTCCCATTCCAAAATAATAACTCTGTTTTTTCTCTTTGAGTTTACAAAACACAATTATTGGCCATTATCTCTCAGTAAACAAATATGTGCCTGTAATTTCCTACTACTACTCACAACGTAAAATCTGGAAAATAAGTATTTTTTTATAATGTGCAAATTAATTTTTAAGAAAAGTTAAGTAAATATCTATATAAAGAGAAAACCAGGATGTGAATTGGGTAAATTTTATTTTGGGTGTAGCTCTTACTAGAGTTTTTTGTAGATAGTAGATATTTCCTTAACTTTCTATTAATTAGAATAGTTATTTTTTTCATGCTTTTCTTGGAATTTCTAAGTAGATTATCTTCTCATCCACAATGGTGAAGGTCACATCATTCTCAGTATTATCTCTCTGATTTCTTTAACTTCTCTTAATGCATGGGTTAAAAATTTCAGTACAGCCTTGAAGAGTAGCTTTGAAGTGGGTAGCCTTGTCTTGTTCCTGCATTGAATGTTAATGCTTGTAATGTATCTTAATTAAAATGTCACATGTTAGGTATTTCTGTTGAATAGTTTATAAATCAAAGAAATTTTCTTTTTACTCGTACTTAGCTAAGAGGTTTTTTTAAATAAAGAATGTTGAGTTTTATCAACTTCTTTTGGAAGATTTATTGAGACAGCTGTAATTGTGCTTCTTTAATCTCTTTATGTGAGTAATTATATTAATAAAATTTCTTATATTAAACCAAGATAATCCTATGATAATGGTCATAGTGCATTACTCTGTTAATAATATTTTTATAAACAACACTATTTTATTTGGTAATCCTATATTAAGGATTTTCCCACCTATCTTTGTATAAAATTAGTGTTTCTTGAGAATTATTCTTGCCCACGTTTTAAATTTGCATCATGATAGTTCCATAAAATTTCTTAAATAAACTTCCTCTCTCTCTGTCTCTCCTGATGCCTTTTTTCTGCACTAGAATATTTACTTAACAGAATTATTTGTTCATTGGCATTTTGGTTAGAATTAAACCGTTGGTCTTGGTGTTCTTGATAGGGAAATATGTGTGTTTTCTCTTTAATGTCTTCCATAGTTATTGGTCTATTAGGGATTATATTTCTTGAATCTGGTGATTTAAGTTTCCCTAGAAAATGGTTATTTTCATCTATGTTTAAACATATTTGTATAAAGCATTTATTAATCTCATCTCATACTTTTGAAATCTCTGAATCTATACTTAGGTATCCCAGTGTTCTTAATAATTTTGTTTCTTCTCTCTTCCCTAAACCAATTGGTCAGACTGTTCAAAGGTTTGTCTTATTTACTGGTTTTCAAATAACCACAATTTAGTTTTATTGATCAATTCTAACTTGTATTATGTTTCTATTTTATGCATTCCTAATTTATTTTTGTTTTTCTAGCTTTGTTAATAGAAAATTTAGTTCATTTAAAAGGAGTTTCACAGCTTTTCCATGTTTTTAAAACTATATATTTATGTCTTGTGCCACCTAGGTGCCCCATTCTTTGTTATCTCTTAACTTTGCCTTGTCACTTATCCTATTTAAATATTTAGTACACTTGTAGCCTGGGTGGCTCATTTGGTTAAGCATCTGACTCTTGATTTTGGCTTAGGTCATGATCTCACAGTTTGTGGGATCAAGTGCCACATCAGGCTCTGTGCTCACAGCACAGGGTTGTTTGGGATTCTCTCTCTAAATCTCTCTTTCTGCCCTTTCCCCACTTGTGCTCACTTGCTCTCTCTCTCTCTCTCTCAAAAAAAAATAATAAACATTAAATTTTTTTGAAATAAATAAATAATATACTTTTTTCTACTTAATTGTCAATTTTGTGTATGTGTGATGATTTGTGAAGTTTAAATTTTTTTACTTAGCTATAACGAACATAGAATTCTGTGTATGTTTAAGGTATTAGTGTTGATTTGATCCATTTATATATTTTAATATGATTACCACCATAATGTTAGCTAATACTTCTATCACTCACATAACTATCATTTGTTTTTGTAGTGAGTACATTTGTTATACAGTCTCGTAACAACTTTAAGTATATAATACAGTATAGTTGACTATATTCACTATTATATTAGATCTCCAGAACTTACTCATCTTCTATTTGCAAGTTTATATTCTTTGGCCAGCATCTCTCCAAATCTCCTATCTTCTGAGCCCCTAGCAACCACCATTCTACTCTGTTTTTTATAAGTTCAGCTTTTTTTAGATTTTACATGTTAGTGATCTCAAGCAGTATTTGTCTTTCTCTGTCTGGTTTATCTCACTTAGCATAATGCTCTTAGGTCCATCTATTTTGTCTCTAATGACAGGACTTCATTCTTTCTCATGGTGAAATAATAGTCCTGTGTGTGTGTGTGTGTGTGTGTGTGTGTGTGTGTGTACAAACCACATCTTCTTTATCCATCCATCCTTTGGTAGACACTTAGGTTGTTTTCATATCTTGACTTTTGTGAATATTGCTGCAATAAACATGGGAGTCCATAGATCTCTTTTTGAAATCCTTGCTTAATTTCCTTTGGTTGTATAATTGGAAGTGGGATTGCTGGATTGTGTAGTAGTACTAGTTCTAATATTTTGAAAACCATCATACTATTTCAATTACATCCTATCAAATTGTCAATTTCTGAGAAGTGTGTCCGATCTTTGTGGATTTGCCATCTTCTCATTGCAGCCTTTCGATGTCTAAGATTTATATTTTGAAACTCAGTATATTCAGATTTATGTATTTTTATATATTCTTACCGACTATAAAATTTATAAATACCAAATACTTTATGAATTTTGCCTTTAACCTGGTTTCTCAGAAATTAATATTTTACACATATTAACCGTTATTAGTATATTGCCCGATAGGTATTATCTGCTCTTACCAAACTCTCCAGTTTGATTTTCTTTAGGAGGATTGTATCCTTTTTTGACCAGTATATGTTTGGGATGTGTTCCCTACCCTTTACTCAGATGGTAGGAAAAACACCACTTGACTGTGAAGTGGGTTAAAGCTTTACTCTCAATACCCCAAATTCTCCACTGTGCACGTTTCTGTTCCTATCTGTCGACATTATCTCACAATCCAAAGTTAATCTACAAAATGTTTAACTATTGATTTTATATATATACACACACACATATATATACACACACATATATATACACACACATGTATATATACGTGTATATGTGTGTGTGTGTGTGTGTGTGTGTGTGTGTGTGTGTATGGTATACGTGTATATATGTAATGTGCTGCTGAAATTTTCTGGGGGTTGATTATTCTTAAAGTCTTACCATACTGATTTTGTTTCCATTAGTGTTGAGTATCCTGTTCATTGAACTTTGTACCTATTCTGTACTTTATCTCTAAGATGATATTTGTTTTGGAGATTATGTTCATATTTCACATTTCCTGCTAGCTTACATGTGTAATTGGGTCCACTTAAGAAATCCTGCTTCTAATGATTTTGACTACCCTAGTGAGGAGATTCCTGGGCAAGGGCATCCTGACTTCATCCTTGTTGTTGGCTTTCCCAAGGCCAGCACTGGTAAAACTGTGAGGGCTGAATGACCTATTACTATTGTGGTCCTTCTCATCAAGTCACACTGGGCACATGCCAATTTTAACTTTTCTCCATCTACCACCTCACCATGAGTGGATTGCCTCTGTAACTACTTCTCATAGAAATCCTATCCTGTGTAGGTTTTAGACTTTGGTTCTGTTCTTCACTGTATTTGTGTCCAGCTTCTAACTTTTACACATCACATCATTTCTAATATTTTGCAAAAATGTGTTGTTTATTTTTTAATCACTAATGTAACAGAGATGACTCCCATCACATGATATAGAAATTGTCACTGAGATATTGCTGCTCTCAAATGACTCGATTCCCCAACCATGTCGCATCTAGATAGTATCATACATAGGTTTCTCTCCAAAGGAATGTGAACATAAATAAATGATGTGTTATGAAGACAACTATCAATCAAGTGTATCTTTCCCATCTTTTTCTGCACACAATAGCTGGTTACAGGGGACATCATAGCTCCAGGGAATGGCAGAGAGACCATATAGCAGTCATGTTACCTGAATTATCTGTACTGTTGCAGAAGCAAAAAATAAACTTGAATTGTATGAAGTCACTGAAATATTGCTTATTTTATATCAAAGCTGCTAAAATTACCCTAAATTCTATTAGTCCTACAGATTTAATTTCTTTAACAATATATGCCCAGTATTTTCTATGGATTTTGAATTGAAATACATACTTAATTTTGTATATTGATTTAATCTTGTTCAATTCTCTTTTACATGCATACTTATTTCAAATGTTTAAGCAATGTTTCCTTATAATGTTGAACCTTGGAATATTGCCCTGTATTTCTTAAGCATTATAATACATTTTTAATATTTGATGGTCAGTCCCTTTTGAAATATGGAATAATTATAATTGGCTTAAGGATGCTGATGTGTTTAACATATGATTAAGGTTTTAATAAGAATATAGATTCTAAGACTTACATGATACAAAAAATGATACAACCTCCCAGACATACGTACACATATAATCCAGATATACACAGTTCTACTTAAAGAGGCTTAAATTTGCTTTGTAAATTCCTCAAATTGTTTCACTTACAAAGGCCCACAACAAATGCCATGTAATTTTTTATTGATGTATAATTGACATGTAACATGTTTCCAATGTACAACATAATGATTTAATATTTTTGTATACTATAAAATGATCACCAAAATAAGTCTAGTTAACATCACCATAAGTAATTACAAGTTTTTTTTCTAGTGTTGAAAACTTTTGAAATATTTACTTAACTTTCAAATATGCAATCCAGTCTGACTAGTCAACATGATGGACATTATATCTCCATGACTTACTTCCTTTTGACCCCCTTCACCCATGTCACCCACCTCTATCCCCCACCTCTGGGAAACATCAATCTGTTCCCTATATCTGTGAGTAAATTTCTTCTTTGCTTTTCTGTTTTTGCTTTTTTTGTTTTGTTTTCAGGCTCTGATTACGAGTTACTGTCTTTTTTTGATGTATTTCACTTAGCATAATGTCCCTAAGGTTAATCCATGTTGGTGAGAATGATGAAATTTGTATTTTATGGCTGAATAATATTCCATTGTATGAGTGTGTGTATATGCACTATTTTCTTTATCCGTTCATTCATTGATTGATAGTTAGGTTGCCTCCATGTCTTGGCTACTGTAAATTATGCTGCAATGAACATGCAGGGGAGTGCTGATATCAAGCCACTGTTTTTGTTTTCTTGGATAAATACCCAGGAGTACAATTATTCACTCAAAAATGGAATGGTAGTTCTATTTTTTTAATTTTTTGAGGAAACTCCATATTGTTTTCCGTAGTGGCTTTATCAATTTACATTCCTATCAACAGTGCACAAGTTCCCTTTTCTCTACATCCTCACCTACATTTGTCGTATCTTTTTTGCTATAGATATTCTAATAGGTATGAGATGATACTTCATTTTGGTTTTTGTTGGCATTTACCTAATGACTAGTGATGCAAAGCACCTTTTCATGTACCTGTTGGTTATCTGTATGTTTTTTTTGGGGGGAAAGTCTATTCGAATTCTCTGACAATTTCTTAAATTTAATTATTTGTGTTTCCTTTCCCTTTGAGTTAGATGAATTTTTATATAACTTAGATAATACCCTATTATCACATATATAACTTGGAAATAATTCTCCCATTTATCTTTGTTGATGGTTTCCTTTACTGTGTAGAAGCTTTCTAGTTTAATGTAGCTTCATTTGTTTATTTTTTCTTGTATTGCTTTTGCTTCTGGAGTCATATCCAAAAAATTATAACCAAGACTGATGTCAAGAAACTTGCCACATGTGTTTTCTTCTGGAGTTTTATGGTTTCAAGTCTTATACCCAAGTGTTTAATCCACTTTGAGTTAATTTTTGCATATGACATAAAATAGTGGTTGAGTTTTGTTATTTGTATGTGTCTATTTTTCCCAGAAAAATTTATTGATGAGATGGCTCTTCCTCCATTTCATGTTCTTGGTGTCTCTGCCATAAATTAATTGACAATATGTGTGTGGCTTTATTTCTGGGTTCTTTATTCTGTTGATTTATGTGTCTGTTTTCATGCCAATGCCACAGTACTTTGATGAGTATAACTTTGTAATGTAGTTTGAAATCAAAAAGAGTAATGTTCCTAGCTTTGTTTTTCTTCGAGATTTCTCTGGCTTTCAGCTTTTCACCATTGAGTATGATGTTACTTGTAGGCTTGTCTTATATGGCCTTTATTATGTTGAGGTATGTTCCTTCTATACCCACTTTGTTGAGAGTTTTTATCATAATTGAAAGCTGAATTTTTTCAAATGCTTTTTCTGTAATCAGTGAGAGTATGATTTTTATTCTTCATTTTGCTAATGCAGTGTATCCCATTGGCTTTTGGATGTTTGACCACCCATGCATTCCTGGATTAATTCCCATTTAACCCAATTATTTTAATTTTTTTTTCCCAACGTTTATTTATTTTTGGGACAGAGAGAGACAGAGCATGAACAGGGGAGGGGCAGAGAGAGAGGGAGACACAGAATCGGAAACAGGCTCCAGGCTCTGAGCCATCAGCCCAGAGCCCGACGCGGGGCTCGAACTCACAGACCGTGAGATCGTGACCTGGCTGAAGTCGGACGCTTAACCAACTGCGCCACCCAGGCGCCCCATTAACCCAATTATTTTAGAATAGCTTGAGAAGAATTGGTTTTAATTTATCTTTAAATATTTAGTGGAATCTGCCAATGAATCCTTCTTATCCTGGTCTTCTATTTATTTAGAGGTTTTTGATTACTGATTCAATATCCTTACTAATAATTGGTCTGTTCAGATTTTCTGTTTTGCATCATTTTATTTTGATATGTTATAGGTTTCTAGGAATTTGTCCACTTCTGGCTTGTCCAGTTTGTTAGAGCATAATTGTTTATAATAGTCTCTTACATTCATTTGTATTACTTGGGTATCATTAGTAACATGTCTTATTTCTCATTTTGAATCCTCTCTTTTTCTGAGTGGGGCTATTTATTTATGTGGGGGTGAGGCCATTTCAAGGTTTGTATATTTTGTGTATCTTTAAAAAAAAAGCTGCTAATTGCATTGACCTTTTTATTGTCATTTTAGTCTCTATTACATTTATTTCCTCTCTCATCTTTATTTCTTTCCTTCTACTAACTTTAGGCTTAATTTGTTCTCCTTTTACTAGTTCCTTGAGGTGTTAAGTTAGGTTGTTTATCTAAGATATTTCTTTTTTCTTAAAGTGAGCATTTATCACTATAAAATGCACCATTTATGTAGTGCATACATTATTATATTACTGTAACAAATTGTTGTATAGTTATTTTTACTACTTTTGTCTTTTAACCTTAACAGGAGTCTTACAATATTAGATTATTTAGTATATAGTTACCTTTACCAGTGAAATTTATACTTTCTTATATTTTCCTGTTACTAATGAGCACTTTTTCATTTCAACTTAAAGAGTCCCTTTAACATGTATTTTAAGGCCAGTCTAATGGTGAGAATCTCCTTTAGCATTTTCTTGTATGAAAAACTCTTTCTCCCCTTCAATTCTGAAAGACAGCTTGGTGAGTTACAGTATTCTTGGTTGGAAGTTGTTTTTGTTTGTTTTAGCATTTTGATTGCATAGTGCCACTCCGTTCTGGCCTGTAAAGTTTCTGCTGAAAAATCTGCTGATAGCTTAATGGGAGTTCATGTAACAAGTTTTGTTCTGTTTTTTTTTTCTTGCTGCTTTTAGTGGGAAATAATGGGGAAGAAAATTTTGTTTAGAATTCGAAATGATCTTCACCTACACGTAGAGACCAAATTCCAATTAAAATAATACCTAAGGGGCACCTGGGTGGTTCTGTTGGTTGAGTGTCTGGCTTTGGCTCAGGTCATGAGCTCGTGATTAGTGAGTTCAGACTCCCTGCTGTCAGCCTGTCATCACAGAGCCTGTTTCAGATCTTCTCTCCCCCTTTCTCTGCCCATCCCCCACTTGCACTCTCGCAAAAATAGTTTTTAAAAAGATTATCTCCTTATCTTTAACTTCTGACAAATTAATCATAATGTGTCTTGGTGTGGCTCTCTTTGCCTCTTATTTGGAACTCCACAGGATTCTTAAATCTGGATATCTGTTTTTTTCCCCAGAGTAGGGAACTTTTTAGGCATTATTTACCCAAATATTTTTTCTGCTTCTTTCTTTTTTCTCCTTCTGGGGTTCTTATAATGAAAATATTGGTCCCGTTGATGTTATCCTTTAAGTCCTTTAAGGTACCTCCAGTCTTGTTCATTTATTTATTTATTTTTCTTTTTGCTACTCTGTATGAACGAGTTCTGCTGCCTTGTCTTTGAGTTCACTGATCTTTCCTTCTGCTTTATCTAATCTGATGTTGAATCTCTGTATTGTTTTCTTCAGTTATTTTATCTTTTAATTCTATGATTTCCATTTGGTACTTTCTCATTTTCTATTGTTTTGTCAAAATTTTCACTTTGTTCATGCATGGTTTTCCTGATCTCAGTGAACATTATTTTGAACTCTTTATCAAATCATTTATATTTCTGTTTCAGTAAAGTCTTTTTCTTAGGTTTTATCTTGTTTACCCACGTGGAAAATATTCCTCCGTTTCTTCATTTTCCTTGACTTTCTTTGTTGATTTCTATGTGTTATATAAAACAGCCACCTGTTTCAGTCTTGCAACCTTGGCCTCTTGTAGGTGATAACACTTATTATTTAACCTTGTCCTAGCTGTTAGTTGTCTCTCCAGTTCTTGTGATTGTTCAAGAAGCCTTTGTACTTAGTGGCTTTTTAGCAGTTAGGGTATTCCACGACTCTGTATCTCCAAAGGGAGGATCTCTGTCAGTATCTACATTCAATCTGATCAGTTGGTGGACCCATAGGCTGCAGCTTTTAAAATATGCAAAGATAACTCTTTTAAGGGAAAATTGGGACATGGTTATTTCTATCTTTCCCTGTGAACTGACCCTTGGGGTGATAGCCTATGAAGAGTGTTGTTTGCTACCATCCTGTTCAACCTATGAACACAAGCCTTCCTCACCACCGGAACAAGGCTACTGAGGGGTATCTTTTCTGGGGAGCAGTCACAAGATCTGGGGCACCAATTATGTACACAAGCTCCTTTCTCAAATATAAGTGACCTGGGATAAGTCAGAAGATGATTACAAAGATGGTTCCCTGCTGGCCTACCCAATATCTAGAGAGAATTGTTGGCCCCTAGATGTGTGATTAATTAGAAGCCTACTCCTTATATCACAGCTATGAAGATAAGCTAATAGGACTTTTTCATGGAGAGATTGTGTGTTTCTGTCTTCTGCCTCTGTATTGTTCCTTGAGGTAGCAGCCAATTAAACACTGTTTTTCCATTTGTGACTGTCCTGTGAGTCCATGAATATAAGCCCCACTGGCCACCAGAACCAGGTGATGAAGGGCGTTCCCTGGACAGAAGCTGAAAAAACTGGGGCACCAGATGTGTGCCCACACTCTCTTCTGGGAAATAGCAGGGACTTGGAGGAAGGCATGCACTGGCCTCTGCAGTTTGGAGAATATTTTTGTGAATACTTGATGTGTGTTAAATTAGATGCCTGCTCTTCAGACCAAAGCTTTTCAGATAGGCAAATCAACTTCTTTCTCAAAAAGATGCCCTTTGGCCAACTGCCTCTGCACTGGGCCCTAGGGTGTAGTCACAGTGAGTCTGCATGAGCCTTTAAGAACTGCTTCTCAGTTCACTTTGTTCTTAAAGACATGAGCTCCATTGGCTTTCAAAACTATACGTTTTGGGGACCTGTCTCTAAGGTTCAAGTCTCAAAAGCTGAGGTGCTATATACAGGGTTCAAACTCTTCTCTCCTCAGGAAGAAGCTTTGCATTATGAGTTCCCTCCAGATTGCCATGTCAAGGGTGGGATTTAGGGCAAGATTGTGTCACAGCTTCTCCTATCCATTTCAGTGTGTGTGTGTGTGTGTGTGTGTGTGTGTGTGTATGTTTTCTCATTAAGCTGATGTGAAGTAGTTGCTCAGCTAGTTTTTTAGTTTCTTTGATAGCATAGTGTTCTGTATATAGCTGTAGATTCAATGTGTTCATGGGAGGAGGCAAGTTTGGGATCCTCTTACATCACCATCTTGAACAAGGATCCCAATTGCTTTTTAGATTTAACTAAAATATATTGGACATAGTTTGGGAATGTGAGGAGAAATAGGCAACTCTACATTAGATTTTCTCTCAGTATCATTTATCTTAGAAGAAAATAGACTAAATTAACAGGAACAAAATTTCATGCACTTTCTAAGCAAAGAGATAAAAAATGAAAACAGGGTCTTCCTTATGGTGACAGAGGTAAGAGTGTCTCCCCCAAAATACTTTTTTATTCTATACCCAAATGTTTACCTTTTCCAACACGTTACCTCCAGTTTTCCAACATCAAATGCAAGTGAACACTGAAACCAGACTACCTCTACAGTACTGACTCCTAATGGAAGGGAGAAGGGTACCCCATCTCCTACAGCAGTGTGTATAGTTTAAATCAGTTTGCCTCAGGATATGGATTTTTCCTTCCTTTTTTGCACCACCTAAGAATATAATATTCAGACATTACAGAGGTGGTACTCTATGTCAGAGGTTGTAATTCATAATGGAATACACATGAAAGATCAGAGTAACTTCTATTTGTGGTTACTATTACCTCTATTCAATATTTCTTAACAAAGTTTGCTGGTGTAACCATACTTTCCTCACAATTTTGGTGTTCACCCAGCTGGTGGTTCTAGAAAGTTTGCCAAGGATAAATACTTAATGTTTCTCATTCACAGAGTGATTTCTATCTGTTTTTGTACGTGAACATTATAAAACTCAGAAACCTATCATTTTATTTCCTCATTAATTCATTGACTAAATTGCTACCATTAGTTAAGGTACTATGTGTTTTCTGAAGGCTTTTGAGGTAGTATAATTTTATCTACATCCACTTCGAAACAAATTCAAGTGAAAGTGTTTCGTTTGGGGAACAGGATCCTCAAATTATAGTCTCTAGCAGAAGTATTAATGTCACTTGGAAACTTGTGAAAATGCATATTTGTAAGCCCCACTCCATGTTTACTGAATCAAAAACTGTGGGAGTGGAGGCCAGCAATATGTCTTAAGGTATTTATCAGGTGTTCCTAATGCAGACAACAGTTTTAGAACCACTGGGGTGAGCCTGAGTTAACTACTGCATCTTCAACCATTCTGAAAAACTAGGTCATATCAATTTTGGTAAAACTAAGGCCTGTGGGGACTATTCTTAAAAAGAAGAATCTGAATCAAACCTCTAGTAAATTAATTTCTTACTGTCTTTCCCAGAAGTATAATACTTAAGAACCTAACATGCCCAGGTTGAATATTACTGCCTGTTTGTGGTAAAAATACAACTATCCAAAAGAATTCCATTACCCAAATACATTGCCATGTAAGTGCACCGAATTGAGGGATAATCTTGTGTGTCATAAACATACTGATTTCTTTTTTTTTTTTTTATTAGTTATTCATTTATTTGGGCAGTCACTTAGCAAATATTTAATCAGTATCTACAATGTGCATAGTGAGGCACTGAGGAGGACAGAAACATGAACAAGACACAACCTGCCTGGGTTTAAACACAATAGCGACATCAAGTAGAATGTGATCAGTGGCTCAAGAAATGGCCACTAAAACCATAGCAACGTGATTGGTGTGTTTTCTCTGCTACTCTTTGTAATGTGTAGAAACTTCCAGAAAAAACATGAACCCATACTTTTAAGTCATAGTGATCTATGGGTGCAGGAAGGGGAAACTGTAAATAAAACCACATGCTTGCACATTCTCTTCAGAAGAGTTTAGAGGGATGAAATTCATTCAATACTATTGCAATCTATTTGAGCTATTTTCTTTGGTAGCTTGTTAAATATACTCACATTACAAGGGTAGAAAATACCTAATTAAAAAAAAATTAAAAATCATGTGGTGAGATAATGATTGTGTTTACACACACACAGTGAGTTTGACTTTGGTTCAAACAACTATTTTTTAATCTATATGACAACAATTTAAATATTTTAAACATATTTTTAAATTAAAAAATCTTTTGAAGTAGTTTAGGGTTATGTAAAATTCAAACAAACAAACAAAAAAAAGCATATTTTTTTCTTGCTTTAGCTCCAAAATGGAAGACTCTAATTAGTGGGTAGGGTAAGTTATATTGGCACAAGAGTTTCCTACTGCATAATCATTGAGGAACAAGTCAAACCAATAATCAATTTCTTTTTTTTTTTTTTTTAATTTCATAGATTATATATTTTTTTTTAATTTTTTATTTTTTTTTCTGAAATTTATTGACAAATTGGTTTCCATACAACACCCAGTGCTCATCCCAAAAGGTGCCCTCCTCAATACCCATCACCCACCCTCTCCTCCCTCCCACCCCCCATCAACCCTCAGTTTGTTCTCAGTTTTTAACAGTCTCTTATGCTTTGGCTCTCTCCCATTCTAACCTCTTTTTTTTTTTTTTCCTTCCCCTCCCCCATGGGTTCCTGTTAAGTTTCTCAGGATCCACATAAGAGTGAGACCATATGGTATCTGTCTTTCTCTGTATGGCTTATTTCACTTAGCATCACACTCTCCAGTTCCATCCACGTTGCTACAAAAGGCCATATTTCATTTTTTCTCATTGCCATGTAATATTCCATTGTGTATATAAACCACAATTTCTTTATCCATTCATCTGTTGATGGACATTTAGGCTCTTTCCATAATTTGGCTATTGTTGAGAGTGCTGCTATGAACATTGGGGTACAAGTGGCCCTATGCATCAGTGCTCCTGTATCCCTTGGATAAATTCCTAGCAGTGCTATTGCTGGGTCATAGGGTAGGTCTATTTTTAATTTTCTGAGGAACCTCCACACTGCTTTCCAGAGCGGCTGCACCAATTTGCATTCCCACCAACAGTGCAAGAGGGTTCCCGTTTCTCCACATCCTCTCCAGCATCTATAGTCTCCTGATTTGTTCATTTTGGCCACTCTGACTGGCGTGAGGTGATACCTGAGTGTGGTTTTGATTTGTATTTCCCTGATAAGGAGCGACGCTGAACATCTTTTCATGTGCCTGTTGGCCATCCGGATGTCTTCTTTAGAGAAGTGTCTATTCATGTTTTCTGCCCATTTCTTCACTGGGTTATTTGTTTTTCGGGTGTGGAGTTTGGTGTGCTCTTTATAGATTTTGGATACTAGCCCTTTGTCCGATATGTCATTTGCGAATATCTTTTCCCATTCCGTTGGTTGCCTTTTAGTTTTGTTGGTTGTTTCCTTTGCTGTGCAGAAGCTTTTTATCTTCATAAGGTCCCAGTAATTCACTTTTGCTTTTAATTCCCTTGCCTTTGGGGATGTGTCGAGTAAGAGATTGCTACGGCTGAGGTCAGAGAGGTCTTTTCCTGCTTTCTCCTCTAAGGTTTTGATGGTTTCCTGTCTCACATTTAGGTCCTTTATCCATTTTGAGTTTATTTTTGTGAATGGTGTGAGAAAGTGGTCTAGTTTCAACCTTCTGCATGTTGCTGTCCAGTTCTCCCAGCACCATTTGTTAAAGAGACTGTCTTTTTTCCATTGGATTTTCTTTCCTGCTTTGTCAAAGATGAGTTGGCCATACGTTTGTGGGTCTAGTTCTGGGGTTTCTATTCTATTCCATTGGTCTATGTGTCTGTTTTTGTGCCAATACCATGCTGTCTTGATGATGACAGCTTTGTAGTAGAGGCTAAAGTCTGGGATTGTGATGCCTCCTGCTTTGGTCTTCTTCTTCAAAATTCCTTTGGCTATTCGGGGCCTTTTGTGGTTCCATATGAATTTTAGGATTGCTTGTTCTAGTTTCGAGAAGAATGCTGGTGCAATTTTGATTGGGATTGCATTGAATGTGTAGATAGCTTTGGGTAGTATTGACATTTTGACAATATTTATTTTTCCAATCCATGAGCAGGGAATGTCTTTCCATTTCTTTAAATCTTCTTCAATTTCCTTCAGAAGCTTTCTATAGTTTTCAGCATACAGATCCTTTACATCTTTGGTTAGATTTATTCCTAGGTATTTTATGCTTCTTGGTGCAATTGTGAATGGGATCAGTTTCTTTATTTGTCTTTCTGTTGCTTCATTGTTAGTGTATAAGAATGCAACTGATTTCTGTACATTGATTTTGTATCCTGCAACTTTGCTGAATTCCTGTATCAGTTCTAGCAGACTTTTGGTGGAGTCTATCGGATTTTCCATGTATAATATCATGTCATCTGCAAAAAGCGAAAGCTTGACTTCATCTTTGCCAATTTGGATGCCTTTGATTTCCTTTTGTTGTCTGATTGCTGATGCTAGAACTTCCAGCACTATGTTAAACAGCAGCGGTGAGAGTGGGCATCCTTGTCGTGTTCCTGATCTCAGGGAAAAAGCTCTCAGTTTTTCCCCGTTGAGGATGATGTTAGCTGTGGGCTTTTCATAAATGGCTTTGATGATCTTTAAGTATGTTCCTTCTATCCCGACTTTCTCAAGGGTTTTTATTAAGAAAGGGTGCTGGATTTTGTCGAAGGCCTTTTCTGCATCGATTGACAGGATCATATGGTTCTTCTCTCTTTTTTTGTTAATGTGATGTATCACGTTGATTGATTTGCGAATGTTGAACCAGCCCTGCATCCCAGGAATGAATCCCACTTGATCATGGTGAATAATTCTTTTTATATGCCGTTGAATTCGATTTGCTAGTATCTTATTGAGAATTTTTGCATCCATATTCATCAGGGATATTGGCCTGTAGTTCTCTTTTTTTACTGGGTCTCTGTCTGGTTTAGGAATCAAAGTAATACTGGCTTCATAGAATGAGTCTGGAAGTTTTCCTTCCCTTTCTATTTCTTGGAATAGCTTGAGAAGGATAGGTATTATCTCTGCTTTAAACGTCTGGTAGAACTCCCCTGGGAAGCCATCTGGTCCTGGACTCTTATTTGTTGGGAGATTTTTGATAACCGATTCAATTTCTTCGCTGGTTATGGGTCTGTTCAAGCTTTCTATTTCCTCCTGATTGAGTTTTGGAAGCGTGTGGGTGTTCAGGAATTCGTCCATTTCTTCCAGGTTGTCCAATTTGTTGGCATATAAGTTTTCATAGTATTCCCTGATAATTGTTTGTATCTCTGAGGGATTGGTTGTAATCATTCCATTTTCATTCATGATTTTATCTATTTGGGTCATCTCCCTTTTCTTTTTGAGAAGCCTGGCTAGAGGTTTGTCAATTTTGTTTATTTTTTCAAAAAACCAACTCTTGGTTTCGTTGATCTGCTCTACAGTTTTTTTAGTTTCTATATTGTTTATTTCTGCTCTGATCTTTATTATTTCTCTTCTTCTGCTGGGCTTAGGCTGCCTTTGCTGTTCTGCTTCTAGTTCCTTTAGGTGTGCTGTTAGATTTTGTATTTGGGATTTTTCTTGTTTCTTGAGATAGGCCTGGATTGCAATGTATTTTCCTCTCAGGACTGCCTTCGCTGCGTCCCAAAGCGTTTGGATTGTTGTATTTTCATTTTCGTTTGTTTCCATATATTTTTTAATTTCTTCTCTAATTGCCTGGTTGACCCACTCATTTGTTAGTAGGGTGTTCTTTAACCTCCATGCTTTTGGAGGTTTTCCAGACTTTTTCCTGTGGTTGATTTCAAGCTTCATGGCATTGTGGTCTGAAAGTAAGCATGGTATAATTTCAATTCTTGTAAACTTATGAAGGGCTGTTTTGTGACCCAGTATATGATCTATCTTGGAGAATGTTCCATGTGCACTTGAGAAGAAAGTATATTCTGTTGCTTTGGGATGCAGAGTTCTAAATATATCTGTCAAGTCCATCTCATCCAATGTCTCATTCAGGGCCCTTGTTTCTTTATTGACCGTGTGTCTAGATGATCTATCCATTTCTGTAAGTGGTGTATTAAAGTCCCCTGCAATGACCACATTCTTATCAATAAGGTTGCTTATGTTTATGAGTAATTGTTTTATATATTTGGGGGCTCCGGTATTCGGTGCATAGACATTGATAATTGTTAGCTCTTCCTGATGGATAGACCCTGTAACTATTATATAATGTCCTTCTTCATCTCTTGTTACAGCCTTTAATTTAAAGTCTAGTTTGTCTGATATAAGTATGGCTACTCCAGCTTTCTTTTGGCTTCCAGTCGCATGATAAATAGTTCTCCATCCCCTCACTCTCAATCTAAAGGTGTCCTCAGGTCTAAAATGAGTCTCTTGTAGACAGCAAATAGATGGGTCTTGTTTTTTTATCCATTCTGATACCCTATGTCTTTTGGTTGGCGCATTTAATCCATTTACATTCAGTGTTATTACAGAAAGATACGGGTTTAGAGTCATTGTGATGTCTGTATGTTTTATGCTTGTAGTGATGTCTCTGGGACTTTGTCTCACAGGGTCCCCCTTAGGATCTCTTGTAGGGCTGGTTTAGTGGTGACAAATTCCTTCAGTTTTTGTTTGTTTGGGAAGACCTTTATCTCTCCTTCTATTCTAAATGACAGACTTGCTGGATAAAGGATTCTTGGCTGCATATTTTTTCTGTCTAGCACCCTGAAAATCTCTTGCCAATTCTTTCTGGCCTGCCAAGTTTCAAAAGAGAGATCAGTCACGAGTCTTATAGGTCTCCCTTTATATGTGAGGGCACGTTTACCCCTCGCTGCTTTCAGAATTTTCTCTTTATCCTTGTATTTTGCCAGTTTCACTATGATATGTCGTGCAGAAGATCGATTCAAGTTACGTCTGAAGGGAGTTCTCTGTGCCTCTTGGATTTCAATGCCTTTTTCCTTCCCCAGTTCAGGGAAGTTCTCAGCTATGATTTCTTCAAGTACCCCTTCAGCACCTTTCCCTCTCTCTTCCTCCTCTGGGATACCAATTATGCGTATATTATTTCTTTTTAGTGTATCACTTAATTCTCTAATTTTCCCCTCATACTCCTGGATTTTTTTATCTCTCTTTTTCTCAGCTTCCTCTTTTTCCATAACTTTATCTTCTAGTTCACCTATTCTCTCCTCTGCCTCTTCAAGCCGAGCTGTGGTGGTTTCCATTTTGTTATGCATTTCGTTTAAAGCGTTTTTCAGCTCCTCGTGACTGTTCCTTAGTCCCTTGATCTCTGTAGCAAGAGATTCTCTGCTGTCCTGTATACTGTTTTCAAGCCCAGTGATTAATTTTATGACTATTATTCTAAATTCACTTTCTGTTATATTATTTAAATCCTTTTTGATCAGCTCATTAGCTGTTGTTATTTCCTGGAGATTCTTCTGAGGGGAGTTCTTCCGCTTGGTCATTTTGGATAGTCCCTGGCGTGGTGAGGACCTGCAGGGCACTTCCCCTGTGCTGTGGTGTATAACTGGAGTTGGTGGACGGGGCCGCAGTCAGACCTGATGTCTGCCCCCAGCCCACCGCTGGGGCCACAGTCAGACTGGTGTGTGCCTTCTCTTCCCCTCTCCTAGGGGCGGGATTCACTGTGGGGTGGTGTGGCTCGTCTGGGCTACTTGCACCCTGCCAGGCTTGTGATGCTGGGGATCTGGCGTATTAGCTGGGGTGGGTAGGCAAGGTGCTCGGGGGCAGGAGGGGCAGGCTTAGATCGCTTCTCCTTAGGTGATCCACTTCAGGAGGGGCCCTGTGGCAGCGGGAGGGAGTCAGATCCGCTGCCGGAGGTTTGGCACCGCAGAAGCGCAGAGTTGGGTGTTTGCGTGGAGCGAGCAAGTTCCCTGGCAGGAACCGGTTCCCTTTGGGATTTCGGCTGGGGGATGGGCGGGGGAAATGGCGCTGGCGAGCGCCTTTGTTCCCCACCAAACTGAGCTCTGTTGTCAGGGGGCTCAGCAGCTCTCCCTCCCTTTGTCCTCCAGCCTTCCCGCTTTCTGAGCAGAGCTGTTAATTTCTGACCACCCAGACGCTAAGTCGCGCTTGCTGTCGGAACACAGTCCGCCCGGCCCCTCCGCTTTTGCAAGCCCGACTCGGGGGCTCTGCTTGGCCGGCGAGCCGCCCCTCCGCCCCGGCTCCCTCCCGCCAGTCCGCGGAGCGCGCACCGCCTAGCCGCCCTTCCTACCCTCTTCCGTGGGCCTCTCGTCTGCGTTTGGCTCCGGCGACTCTATTCTGCTAATCATCTGGCAGTTTTCTGGGTTATTTAGGCAGGTGTAGATGGAATCTAAGTGATCAGCAGGACGTGCGGTGAGCCCAGCGTCCTCCTAAGCTGCCATCTTGCTGCTACTCCTCAACATACTGATTTCTAGAAACAAAGGAGCTATATATTTTTTTTTTAATTTCAGTCATGACAGCAAGAGAGGATGAAGTGACATATATCACCAAGTTCAGTATATAATATCCATCTACAAAAAAATCCCTTAGAAATAAAGACAAAATGGAAAATTATTAGCATTAATGACATTGGTATTCACTCACTTGGTATTAGAAAGCCCAATAATATAGCTTCCATAAAATAGACCATGTCTTTAGGACTTTCTGGGGTAATTTCCCCCATTTTATTGATATAATTGAAATACAACACTGTATGAGTTTAAGGTGTAAAGCATAATGGTTTGCTTTACATATATTGTAAATTATCATAAAAGCTGAGTTACCATTTGCCATCATATAGATAAAATTTTTTAAAAGCAAAAGAAATTCACATGTATCCTATAGCAGTGTTAGCTATGGAAATTACCTTTTCTTCCCAACTTTTGGTAACTACAAATCTGATTTCTTTTTCTATTTATTTATTTATTTATTTGTTCTACATAATAAGATTCTGCATAAAAGTGAGATAATACAGTATTTGTCTTTCTCAATCTGACTTAATTCACTTAGCAAAATGCCCTTATGTTCCAATCATGTTGCTACAAATGGCAGGATGCCCTCACTTTTTATGGTTGAACAATATTCCACTGCGTGTGTCACAGCTTCTATTCATCCATCCAGTGGTGGATACAGATGTTGTTTCCATGTTTTTGTTATTGTAAATAATGCTGCTATAAATGTAGTGGCACAGATGACTTTTTGAGTTGTTTTTGTGTCTTTTGGATATATTTCCCAAAGTACAAATGCTGGATTATGTGGTAGTTTTATTTTGGGGGGGGATCTTCTATACTGCTTTCCATAGTGGCTGTACCAGTTTATAATCACCCCAAAAATGCACAGGGTTCCTTTTCCCCACATCCTCACCCTGTATTTGTCTTTTTCACGATGCCCAATAGGCATGAGGTGATATCTTCTTGTTTTTTGATTTGTATTTCCCTGATGACTAGTGATGTTGAGCATCTTTTCATATACCTCCTCATCTTTTTTTTTTTTTTTTAATCTTGGGAAAAATGTCCATTCAGATCTTTTGGCCATCTCCTAATTGGATTGTTTTTGCTATTGAGTTGTATGAGTTCTTTTATACATTTTGGATATTAACCTTTTAGGAGATATATAATTTAAAATTTTTTCCCCATTTTGTATGTTGTCTTCTCAATTTCTTGATTGTTTCTTTTGCTGTGAAGAAACTAGTATGATGTAGTTTCACTGTTTATTTTCCATTTTGTGATGTGTGCTTCAGATGACATATCCAAAAAATCATTGCCAAGACCCATGCCAATGAGCTTTTTCCCCATGTTTTCTTTTAGGACTTTTATGATTTCAGACCTTACATATAAGTCTTTAATCCATTTTGAGTTCATTTTCATGAATGGTGTAATATAGAGGTCTAGTTATATTCTTTCATATGTGAATATCCAGTTTTCTCAGCACCATTTATTGAAGAAGACTGTATTTTCTCCTTTGAATATTCTTGGCTCCCTTGTCAAATATTAGTTGATGGTATGTGTTTCAGTTTATTTCTGAGCTGTCAGTTCTATTCCATTGTCCTATGCCTGTTTTTATGCCAGTACTACACTGTTGATATTGGTATAGCTTGAAATGAGGAAGTGTGATGCCTCCTTTGTTCTTTTTAAGGTTACTTTGTCTATTTAAGGTCTTTTGGGTTCCATATAAATTTTAGGAGGGTCTTTTTTTCCCCTATTCCTGTAAAACATTGCCTTTGGAATCTTGACAGGGATCACATTGAATCTCCTAATAGATTTTGGTAATTATTGTCATTTTAATAATATCATTTCTTCTAATCCATGAACATAGAATGCCTTTCATCAATGTCTTTTACTTTTCAGAGTAGAGATCTTTAACTACCTTGGTTAAGTTTATTCCAGAGTATTTTCTTGTTCTTGATGTTACTGTAAATGCCATTGTTTTCTTTTTCAAATAATTCATTGTTATTGTAAACCACGGTTACTGACACTTGTATGTTAATTTTATATCCTGCAACTTGACCTCTGTATATAAAACCATGTAATCTGCAAATAGAGACAGTTTTACTTCTTCCTTTCCAATTATGTATTCTTTGTTTCTTTTTTCTTGCCTGCTTACCTGGTGAGGACTTCTAGTACACTGTGTTGAATAGGAGTGGTGGCAGTGGGCACCCTTGTCTTATTCTTGATCTTAGAGGAAAAGCTTTGTTTTCACCAGCAAGTATGATGTTAACCCTGGGTTTGCTATATATGGTCTTTATTATGCTGAGGTACATTCCTTCTACACCAAAGAAGAATATTTTATCATTAATGAATTTTGTCAAATCCTTTTTCTGCATTTAGTGAGATGGTTTTTTTCTTTTATTCTAATGTGATGTATCATGTTCATTGATTTGATGGATGTTGACACACCTTTACATCCCAGATATGAATCCCATTTGATCAGGGTGAATGATACTTTTAATGTGGTACTAATTTGAATTTGCTCATTTTATTGAGAATTTTGGCATCAATATTGATCAAAGATTGGAGTCTGTAGTTTTCTGGTAGTGTCCTTTTCTATCTGCGGTATGAGGGTGATGCAGGCCTCATAAACTGGGTTGGGAAATGTTCTCCTCCCCGCCCCCATTTAATTTTTTGGAAGGGTTTAAGAGAAGGCTTGCTGTTAATTATGTAAATGTTTGGTAAACTTTACCAGTGAATACATCTGCTCCCGGCTTTTCCTCATTGGGAGATTTTTTATTATTGATTCAATTTACCTCCTAGTAATTGGTCTGTTCAGGCTTTCTAAATGCTTTGTGATTGAATCTTGAATTTTTCCATTTCTTTTAGATTGTCCAGTAATTTGGCATATAGTTGTCCACAGCAGTCTCTTATCACGCATTTAGTATTTCTGCTGCGATGTCTCCTTTTACATTATAATTTTTTGTTAATTTCAGTGTTTATTTTTTTCCTTGGTAATTCTAGCTAAAGATTTATCAATTTTGTTTATTTTTTCTATTGTTTTCTTATTATTTCCTTCCCTCTGCCTGCTTTGGGCTTAGTTTGTTCTTCTTTAAGGCATAGCATTAAGCTGTTTATTTGGGATATTTCTTGCTTGTTAATGTAGACATTTATGAACTTTCCTCTTAGAATAGCTTTCATAGAATCGCTTAAGTTTTAGAATGTTGTGTTTCCATTTCATTTGGCTCAGATACATTTTTATTTCCCTTTTAATTGCTTCTTTGGCTGTTCAGGAGTATGTTATTTAATTTCCATGTATTTTTGGATTTTCCAGTTTTCCACTTGTTGATTTGTAGTTTTTTAAACATTGTAATCAGAGATACTTGGTATGATTTCCTTCTTTTAAATTTGCTAAGCCTTGTTTTATGGTCTAACATATGGCCTATCCTATGTTAGGATAATGTTAGAAAATTTTCCATGTGCACTTGAAATGAATGTGTATTTTGCTGTTGTCAGATAAAATGTTCTATGTATGTCTTTTGGGTCTATACTCTTGTTCTAATTCCATTTCCTTACTGATTCTCTGTCTAGATGATCTATTAGTTGTTGGGAGATGGGTATTAAAGTTAGCAACTATTTTATTGCTATTATTTCTTCTTTTAGCTCTATTAGTTTTTAATTTACATATTTAGGAGCTTCAGTGATGGGTACATAAATATTTACAACTGTTATATCTACTTGATGGAATGACCGCTTTTTCATTATTTTACCATATTTAAATTCTGTTTTATCTGCTATCACTATAGTTACCCCTGTTTTTCTTTTTTTTAACATGTGCTTGAAATCTTTTTCCATTCCTTTACTCTCAGTCTGTATGTGCCTTTAATGTTGAAGTGAGTCTCTCGTTGGCAACATACGATTGGAACATTATACACACACACACACATATATATATATATATTATTTTTGAAATTTATTGTCACATTGGTTTCCATACAACACCCAGTGCTCATCCCAAAAGGTGCCCTCCTCAATACCCATCACCCACCCTCCCCTCCCTCCCACCCCCCATCAACCCTCAGTTTGTTCTCAGTTTTTAAGAGTCTCTTATGCTTTGGCTCTCTCCCACTCTAACCTCTTTTTTTTTTTCCTTCCCCTCCCCCATGGGTTTCTGTTAAGTTTCTCAGGATCCACATAAGAGTGAAAACATATGGTATCTGTCTTTCTCTGTATGGCTTATTTCACTTAGCATAACACTCTCCAATCCATTGGAACATTTTAAAAAATCCATTCAGCCATTCTGTCTTTTGTTTGGGGAATTTCATCTATTTAAAGATTCTCGATAAGTAAGGCCTTACTCTTGTCATTTTGTTATTTTGTAGACCCATTCTTCCTAGCTTCTTATCCTGCTCTCTTTGTGTTTTGATGTCTCCTATTTTTTTTACTTCATCACATTGTTTTATATAGTTAATATACATTTTTCCTTTGTTGTTACCATGAAGTTTATATAAAATATCTTCAAATTTTAACACCCTATTTTAAAATAATAACTTTAATAGAATTCCTAAGCTCTATACTTTTACTTCTTCTCCCCCTATCATTTTCGGTTATAAAATATAAATATGTAAATTGTAATATTAATATTGTGTAACTAATAACGGATTCCCACAGCTGTTTATTTTTACTATATTTGTTTTTCACTTTTAAACTAGATTTGAAAATGACTTACACACCACCATAACCATACAACAGAATCCAGCTTTGACTTTATATTTACTTTGACCAGTGGGTTTTACCCTGCCTTCTTATGTATGTTTGCTTTACTTATTTATTTTTTAATTTATTTTTGAGACAGAAGGTGAGACACAGAATCCGAAGCAGGCTCCAGGATCTGCGCTGTCAGCACAGAGCCCGACGTGGGGCTCAAACTCACAAACCGCAAGATCATGACCTGGCCAAAGTCGGACACTTAACTGACTGAGCCACCCAGGTGCCCCATGTATGTTTGCTTTATGATGTTAATGGGTGTCATTTGTTTCCACTCAAGGAACACCTGATAGAGTTTCATACAAGGCAGGTCTGGGTGTGAATTCCATCAGCTTTGCTTTTGGAAAATCTTTATCTCTCTTTTATTTATGAAGGACAGAATTTCCAGTATTCTTGGTTAAAAGATTTTTTCTTTCAATATTTTGAATATGTTATTTCATGCTCTTCTGGCCTGAAAAATTTCTGTTGGGAAATCTTCCACTAATCTTATTAGGGGTTCACTTGTTTGTACTTCTCTTTTTTCTCTCACTGCTTTTAAATTGTTCTGCTTTTCAAAAATGAACTATTAGGACCTCATCAAAATAAAAAGCTTCTGCACAGCAAAGGAAACAATAAGCAAAACTAAAAGGCAACCAATGGAATGGGATAGTATATTTGCAAATGACATACCAGATAAAGGGTTGGTATCTAGAATCTATAAAGAACTCAAACTCAACACCCAAACAACAAATAATCCAGTGAAGAAATGGTCAAAAGACATGAATAGACACTTCTCCAAAGAAGACATCCAGATGGCTAACAAATGAAAAAATGCTTAACATCACTCATAATCAATGAAATACAAATTAAAACCACAACGAGATACCACCTCACACCTATCAGAATGGCTAACATTAACACGTCAGGCAACAGTAGATGCTGGCGAGGACGCAGAGAAAAGAGGATCTCTTTTGCGCTGCTGGTGGGAATGCAATCAGGCAACAGTAGATGCTGGCGAGGACGCAGAGAAAAGAGGATCTCTTTTGCGCTGCTGGTGGGAATGCAAACTGGTGCAGCCACTCCGGAAAACAGTATGGAGGTTCCTCAAAAAATTAAAAATAAAACTACCCTATGACCCAGCAATTTCATTACTCGGTATTTATCCAGGGGATAGAGGTGTGCTGTTTCAAAGGGGTACATGCACCCCAATGTTTATAGCAGCACAATCAGTAGTAGCCAAAGTACGGAAAGAGCCAAAATGTACATCCACAGATGAATGGATAAAGAAGATGTGACATATATATATATATACAATGGATTATTACTCAACAATTAAAATGAGGGCAATCTTGCCATTTGCAACTACATGGATGGAACCAGAGGATGGAACTAAGTGAAATAAGAGAAAGACAAATGTCATATGACTTCACTCATATGAGTAATTTAAGATACAAAACAGATGAACATAATTAAGATACAAAACAGATGAACAAGAAGGGAAGCAAAATAATATAAAAACAAGGAGGGGGACAAAACGTAAGAGACTCTTAAATACAGAGAACAAACTGAGGGTTGCTGGAGGGGTTGTGGTTAGGGGATGGGCTAAATGGGTAAGGGGCATTAAGGAAGACACTTGTTGGGATGAGCACTGGTTCTTATACATAGGGGATGAATCACTGGAATCTATTCATAAAATCATCATTGCATTATATGCTAACTAACTTGGATGTAAATTTAAAAATTAATTACTTTAAAAAAATGTTTGCCTTTTGACCATTAAATTATAATGTGTCTTGATGTGACCATGTTTGGGTTCTTTAGGGCCTCTTGGATCTAGAGGTCTATTTCTCTCACCAGGTTTGGGAAGTTTGGAGCCATTATTGCTTTAAATACACTTTCTGTCCATTTCTCTTTCTCATAATTCCCAGAATGTGAATATTGTTTCTTTTCATTGTGTCTTATATGGCCCATAGGCTTTCTTTAGTCTTTTTCACTCTTTTTTTCTCGTTGTTCTTCTGATTGATAATTTCAAACATCCCATTTTCCACATTGCTGATTTTATTCTGCATGGTTGATTCTGCTTTTGAAACTGTTGAATTTTTCAGTTCAGTTATCATATTTTTTAGACTATGTTTTTACCCCCTAATTTGTTGTCTGTGTGTTCTTGTCCTTCACTAAGCTTCCTAAAGAGGACTTTTTTGAATTCTTTGACAGTTCATAGATTTCCAAGATCAGTTAATAGAGTTTCATTATTTTTTTTCATATTTATCTTTGAGAGAGAGAGAGAGCACAAGTGTGGGAGGAGCAGGGAGAGGGAGAATCTGAAGCAGGTTCCAGGCTCTTAGCTGTCAGCACATAGCCCGTTGCAGGGCTGAAACTCACGAACCAGGAGATGATGACCTGATCGAAGTCACATGCTTAACCTACTGAGACACCCAGGCACCCCTATTAGCTGGTTTTTAATTTTTTTTTCAACGTTTATTTATTTTTGGGACAGAGAGAGACAGAGCATGAATGGGGGAGGGGCAGAGAGAGAGGGAGACACAGAATTGGAAACAGGCTCCAGGCTCTGAGCCATCAGCCCAGAGCCCGACGCGGGGCTTGAACTCACGGACCGCGAGATCGTGACCTGGCTGAAGTCGGACGCTTCACCGACTGCGCCACCCAGGCGCCCCCCTATTAGCTGGTTTTTAATGGTGTTATATTGATCTGATTTTTCGTTATCCTTAATTTGTCTCCTCTTCTAGACTTTTCCAGATTTGCTTTGGCAGAGACATTTCTTGACCAGTCAGCCTACTTTGAGCTTCTGGATGTGACAGCAGATGGGGCCTGCTATTAGGATATATTTTCGGACAAGGTAACTCTTTAAGTTTGAAGTCGTAAGGGAAGGATGTGCCCTGACTTGGGCAGAAATCCTGCCCATGTCAGGCTGTAGGATCTTGAGTCGGGTTTACCAGATGGTTGGGACCGGGTATGACACTTAGCACTAGGTGGGGCTATAAATTAGCTTCTCTGCCTTAGTGGGGCAGCAAGACAGGACCTGGTGCCTGAACATTTCACTGTGTGGGGACCCAAATCAGGTAAGAGTATGCACTGAATATCCTGGTCAAGCGGGATCACTGGTTTTTCTCTACAGACAGGAAAGGCCTTGGGTTTTACACTGTTCAAGTGCTACTTTGAGCAAGTCTGTTGGATGTGCTCTTTAGTCTCCTTTGTTCTCTGGTTAGGTTTCTGGGTTGGTGGACTAAAGCCTGTATTCAATAAGTGGGACTACAAATTTGTTTCCCTAACTAGGCACAGCAGGAGAAGTAGCTCCAAGGCTACTAATGTTCTTTGTGGTTTTGACTTAAGCTGACCTATTCCCTGAGTTCCTGCTGAACAGAGCCACTTGCTTTCACTCTGGGGGTGTTCAGCACTGCCCACACTCAGGTTGAAATTTGCTGGGTTATACAGCTTCCATGTATTTTTGCCAGTCCTTTCTCTCAGATGCGACTGGGGCTACAATCTACTGTGGTTAGGGCTATGACTGTTCTTCTGCCTAGCTGTGGGCAGATCAGGCTATAGGGCCAGCAAAACTCCTTGTTTGTGGACCTGAATTGTGCAGAGCTATACCTGGTCAGACTGCAAATGAGCAAAACCAGTGGCTCGAACTACTATTTGGGCTCTGGAGGTAAAAACTCAGTCTGCCAAGATCTGAGTGCAGGTGACTGGGAGCCCTTCCCCTTTTGTCTGATACAATTAGATTTCCAAGGGTTTGGGCTTTGCAGATTACCCTGTCTTACCAGATAGGTTAATGAAACCAGAGTAGTGGCTCCTACAAAGTGACCACAATGCTGGTGACGGGTAGGGAGGGGTGCCAGAACTCACTTCTAAAGTCCCCTTTCAAACAAGGATCTCAGGAAAGACCTCTCAGTGAAATATCACAGTTGCCTGGACAATGTAATCACTATGTAGTTGCTTCTCTTACCTTCCTAAGGCAGTATGTCCTGGCCTCTGTAGTAAAAAGGGGTTCTTCAGCATTATCCCCCTGTTCTATGATTCTCTCTGTGGCATCTTGTCCATGGACAGTTGTGAGGGGGACTAAAGTCTGTAATGAACTATGTCTTCATCTTGGTGACATAATACCTCCTTAAAGAAAGTTCTTAAATAAATGTGGTGATTATTTTTCAGTGTATTTGTTTTCAGTCAACACTAAAACAATAGTATCTAATAGAGAAATGTGTACGTAGCTTTGACCTTCTTTACTTGAAGGTATTTTCCGATTGTGAAGCAGTTGTTAATTTTCCAAACTGCCATTATATCATAAAGAACATGAAAATTTTGCTTTACCACTAATGCAAACATACTTGATATAATTCTAAGGGTTAACGAAGTAGACTATTCAAGAAGTATGCTGGGAAGAACATTAATTTACAACTTAAACAGAAAGCTCAAATTCTGGGTTTGTATTAACCAAGTCAGTCAAACTTAGCAAGCCTCAGATGCCTCTGCAATGAAAAATATGTTGAGAGGATTAAATAAGTATATACAGGTGGTAATAAATGCCAGTTTACAGATAAAATAAGGAAGCTAATGGCTGAAACTTTTGTGGGTGTGGAGGCACTTGGGTTTTATCTATCTGGGAGAAATCATGAGAGATCTTGAAGAAAGCCCACTGTAAGATTTTCCATCACAGCCTAGAAGTGACATATATATATCAATCCAATTCATATTACTCTGGTAATCAAAACTAGTCACATGAATAAATCCAGATGCAAAGTCTGGGAAATGGCCAAGCATGAATTGGTGGTATTCAGCTAGCCATCACTGCCACAACTTAGCACCTTTTTTTAATCTTAGTTTTCTTAGCCCTGGTATTAGAACATTGGATTTAGCAGTTACAAAAGAGAAATCACCTGTTTTGTCCATTTCTCATTTCATTATTTTCTTTTTTCCAGTCCCTGGAGTCAGACCTCATTCTATTTTCTTTGGATATTCCTAGAAGCTAATTATCATTTAAACAAATATCAGAAAATAGGCAAAATGTTACTATGTTACAACTGAACATACATATTTCAATAGAAGCTAAAAGACATACTTTAGAATCAAAACATTATCTTTAAACAGGTACTTAATTAGCTATAGCGTACTGGCCCCAAAGATAAATCCTAGTCAAAATGCTCATCTTGAAGCAGAAAGTCGTACCATAAAAATATTTATGAGTAGCACACATTATGCACTGTGGGGATACCTTACATTACTTTTTCAATAAAAGTACTTAAAGAATAAGGTATTTGGAAGGAAGCTAATGAGTACAGGTATTGATTATTTACAAATTTTAAAATCTGTTTCTATATAACAAGAACTAGAAAATAATTCCCAGGAAATGTTAAAACTATGCACATTAGTCCATATCTGGATGTACTTCTTTTGTGGTAATTCATTGAAATATTTTGTTATAAAATCAAGATGACAAATTTTTAAGAAACTAGGATTCAAACACTATTAAAGCAATTTATGGAATCTCAGTGCACGTAATTAACTGCTAGAAAACACACACGCTAGTGTATAATCACATAAACCAGACACTCAGGGGTGAATGTGCCAACGAACGATGAAGACAGATTTAAGCAAGAATAAAAATAGTAAATGAAAATTGCATGTGGTATTGAGATCTAAAAGGTCCTAACGGTTCCACATGCAGCATCTGTAGCATGAAGGAACACAATTATTTACATATAAACGGTCTGCTTACATACAACGATCACATAAGTAAATGTCTACATTATGCTGCAAATGTCATGCAAGAAATACAACTGTCTGATTGATATGCAGAATGTTTGCCAGGATGGTGACAGCCAAAGTAAGTTCAAAGTCACAGGAAATGTTGTCATCAGCCTAGTGTAAAAACGTACAATTACTTGCTATTCTCTTTCTGTTTAAAGGTGACTACTACTATCTTTTCCCTAGGCTACTTGTTCACTGTAGCTTATTATCATTACAAAGTATTAAAATGGATTAGCTTTTCCATATTGTGTTCATATTGGGAAGGGCATGTTTTAGACAGCTCACTGACAAGATTTTTGAAAAAGCATTTTATTTCTCTACTAAAAATTACCAGGCAGCTTGTTTTTGAGAATAAAAATCTCTAAATTGCATGCTTGCAAATTCTTTTTGCTTGATAATTTCATTTAATATAAAAAAAGAAAGAGAAGTGAGCAGTATCTAATTAATATCTTCTAATGCCCAACTAATGTCAAGCATGACTCCAATTTATAACTGAACTGTATTTTTACATTGAAAAATTCAATTACATTTACTGACAGACTTTGAAATGCCACATTATTTATATTGGCAAACTTTGCAGGCTCACGGTATATTTATTAACATTCTTTCCACAGAATAAAGCATATATACAATACAGATCACTGCATTCTTCATTTTTTAATCTTTCAAAGTGATATGTATATCTACCAGAGCAGCAAGAGGCCGCTTCAGACTAAGAGAGCCAAAAGACCAAATGGAGGCAGACATTAATGTGCCCTTCCTTTAATTCTCCAGGCAAAACAAGGTAACCTTGACATTTCACTATCCTCTCTGGCTCCTGCTTCTTTGCTCTTTCTCTGGTGCTTCCCCCTCAGCCCCTCCCCACTCCATCCTTGTTCCTACAAGCATACAGAACAACCATAGGGCCCTCTGTGCACACATCAACAATTTTGAGCTGTGAAGAGGTTCAATTGCCACATTGGTGACTCAGTTGCAAAGCACAAATCATTTACCACGATAGCTTGAGGACATGACAATGACAGACATCTGGGCTGGAAGGCAAAAAGGGGGTTATTCGCAGCTGGTACATTAGTCCTGCTAGCCACTAGACCACCACAGTGTCCCTGTCCTCCAGTTTCCTTCCCCTTCTTTCTGCCTGCTTCCTGCTGTCAGCTGCCAAAAGATATCTGTTCTCACCCTTTGCTGAATGAAAAGGTGCTAATGCATGACTTCAGGATATGTCAGAACATACAGTACTTACAAGTGTTGGGAGATGCAGCCAACCTGACCATAGGGAAAAGAAATGAGTAACCAAGGAGCAATTGTCTTGAAAAGGAGAGGGGGAAATATTCAAGGGCTATTCCTTTTCTTTGTATATTGTGGGGCGGGGCGGTGGGGGAGGGGGCAGGATGGGAATCTTCCTTTAAGCCACCTTTCCATTTCCCTCTCCCTGCACAGGATATCCAATGTCTTTAGCAATTCTGAATATCCTATTATTTCTGTAGTCTGATGTTGACAAATATACTAATTAACGTAAAGGATAATTCAAAATTACAGGATTACTATAGGAATATAGTTTACTTTTTTTCTTTCTATGTACACAGGAAAAGACAAAATTACAAAGAGAATGAAACACATTTTGTACTTTGCTCATCACCACTTTGGATAAGTCATTACTATCTATTACTTAAATGCTTGCCCTCTTCTTCGCTAAGAAAAAGGAATTCCCCTGGACAAATCCTTTAACATCCAGAATCTACATTTAAATCCCGAGGCTGATAGCGTGGACAGGAACATGGTACAGGTGCCCCAGCCAGCTTACAGTCTCAGTGAGTCCTGAGTGAGTCCCTAGCTCATACCCACCACACTGGGACGCCTCTCAGCAGTGATTACTACAGCCTCAGCCATTTTACCAAGGTGACACAGTCCCAAGGCACCATGGAACATGCCAAACCTTCACCAATTTGGCTCCAGTCACCCCACCAGCATGCCCTAGAAAGTCTTGGTTTTTAGCTACTTCAGCAGTCCTACTAGGTGACTTCTGTACAGAGAACCCCAGGACTACCCTGGCCTGTGACCACTTTAAAGTGAGGCAAGATGTGACTGACAGAGGGATGTGCTCCAAAAAAAGAGCAAGACAAGCCTCAGAAAAAGTACTAAAGGGAATAGAAATAACCAATTTACATGATAAAAGAGTTCAAAGTTATGGTCATAAAGATTCTTACCAGACTGGAAAGAAGAATGGATAAGCTCAGTAAGAACTTCAACAAATAGATTGAAAATATAAGAAGAAGCAATCAATTGAAGAATACACTTCAGTCGAAGTGAAAAACAAACTAAAGAGAATCAACAACAGTAGATGAAAAGATGCAAAACAGATCAGTTAAAATGGAAAGCACCTAAGCTAAACAACAGAAAGAAAAAATAATTTTAAAAAATGAGGCTAGATTAAGGAATCTTTTGAACAACATCAAGCCACTAAATATTCACATTACAGGGTCCTAGAAAGAAGAAAAAGGAACAGAACTCATTTGAAGAAATAGTGAAGAAAACTTTACTAACGAGGGGGAAGGAACGAGATCCAGGTTCAGGAAGCACAAAGCTCCAAACAAGATTAACCTAATGAGGTCCATACCATAACACATAATTAATATGTCAAAGATTAAATACAAAGCAAGACTTCTAAATGTAATGAGAGAAAGCAACTAATTATTCACTAAGAAAACTATGTTAGACTATAAGCTAATTTTTCAGCAGAAATTTCTCAGACTACAAGGGAGTGGTATGATATATTCAGAATGCTTAAAGGAAAAAGAGGGGAAAAAAACCTTAACCAAGAATACCAGGCAAAGTTATCATTCAGAATTGAAGGAGGGATAGAGTTTTCCAAACAAAACTTTAAAAGAGATCATCATCACCTAACTCACCTTACAAGAAATGCTAAAAATGTTAAAGGGAATTCTTCAAGTGGAAAATGAAAGGCCATAATTAGAAGAAAATTATGAAAGGAAAAGTACTTCATGAATAAAAGCAAACACACAGTAAAGGTAGTAGAACAATCACTTGCAAAGCTAGAATAAAGGTTAAAAGAACCAAAGTAGTAAAATCAATTAAAAATTTAGTGAAGGGGACTCACAAAAGTATATGAAATATGACAACAGATGAAAAGTGGAGAAATAAAAATGAAGTCTTTTTATAATGTGTTTGCATTTCAGCAACCATCAATTTAATATAGGCTCCTGTATACTTATTATGTTATATATGAACCTCATGGTATCTACAAACCAATACACCCACACACAAAGAAGCCAAGCATAACACTAAAGAAATTCATGAATCATGATAAAAGAGAGAAGAGTAAAAGAACAGAGAAGTACAGAAACTATCAGAAAACAGTTAATAAGATGGCATAAGTACATACCTATCAATAATTACTTTAGTATAAATGGTCTAACTTCTCCGATTAAAAGACATAGGGTGATGGATAAATTTAAAAAAGACCCATCTACATGCTGCCTGCAAGAGATGCACTTCAGACTTAAAGACACATAGAAACTGAAAGTAAAGATGTGGAGAAAGATATTCCATGAAAAAAGAAGTTAAACTTTAAAAAGCCAGGATAGTAGAATCCATATCAAACCAAATAGACTTTAAAACAAAGACTGTATCAAGAGACAAAGACGGGCATTGTCTAACGACAAAGGGATCAATCCAGCAAGAGGATATAGTCATTGTAATTATCTATGCACCCAAGGCTGACACGCCTAAATATATGAAGCAAATATTTACAGACATAAAGAGAGAAATTGAAAAACCACAATAGTAGTAGAAGACATTAACACACTAGTTACATCAATGGAGATTTCTTTGAGGCAGAAATAAGGAAACGGTGTCTCTGAACAATGCGTGCAACCTGATCAACTTTGCAGATATACAAAACATTCCATCCCAAATCCGCACTATACCCATTGTTTTCAAGTGCACATGGATAGATTAGGTTAGGCCACAAAACAGTCTCAATAATTGTAAGAAGACTGAAATCATATGAAGCATCTTTCAACCATAATGGTAGGACAATTACAAAATTGAGAATTACAATTACAAAAACTGAGGAAAGTACAAACACGTGGAGTCTAAACAACATGCTACCAAACAACCAAGGGGTCAACAAAGAAATCAAAGAGGAAATCAACAAAATATTAAGGCAAATGAAAACACAACAGTCCAAAGTGTTTGAGATTCAGCAAAAACAATTCTAAGAGGGAAATTTACAGTGATGCAGGACTAATCAAGAAACGAGAAAAATCTCAATCTAATTTTATACCTAAAGAAACTAGACGAAGAACAAGGCCCAAAGTTAGAAGGAGGGAAATAATAAAGATCTGAGTAAGGAAAAAATGAAACACACTTAAAAAAAAAAAAAAAAAAACGTAACCAGACCTGATAAACTGATTCATCAGAAGAAAAGACAAGACCCAAATAGATAATATCAGAAATCAATGAAAAGAACTGATACCACAGATATATCAAGGATTATGAGACCACTATGAAAAAACACATGCCAACAAATTGGACAATACAGAAGAAATTGCTACGTTTCTAGAAACCTACAATGTTCCAAACTTGATTCAGAAAGAAATAGAAAATCTGAAAAGACCAATTACTATTAACAAAATTGAACTGGTAATCAAGAAATTCCAAAAAACAAAAGTCCAAGACCAGATGGCTTCACAGAATTCTACCAAACATTTAAAAAAGAGTTTCCTATTCTTCTGAAACTATTTCAAAAAAAGTAAGAGGAGGGAGAGCATCCAAATAGATTCTATGAGACCAGCATACCCTGATACTCAAACCAGACAGTGACACCAGAAAAACAAAACAAACCTATAGGTGAATACCTTTGATGAACATAGATGCAAAATTCTCTGACAAAATATTAGCAAACCACCTTTAACAAAACGTTAAAAGGATCATTCACCACCAACATGTGAGATTCATTCCAGGAATGTGAGGATGATTCAGTATTCACAAATTAATCAATATGATACACCACATTAAAAAATAAAGGAATAAAAATCTCAGTAGATGCAGACTAAGTATTTGCCAAAGTACAGCATCGAATCATAATAAAAATTCTGATCAAAGTGAAGTTAGAGGGCATGTACCTCAATTTTTTTTAAAAAAAGGCCATATATGACACATCCACAGCTAACATACTCAATGTTAAAAAAAAAAAAACAAAAAAACTTTTCCTCTATGGTCAGGAACAAGACAAGGATGTCTACTCTCACCACTTTTATTCAACACAGTGGCTGGAAGTCCTAGCCACAGCAACCACACAAGAAAAATAAAAAGCATCCAAATTGGTAAGGAAGTAGAAAAACTGTCACTATTTTCAGATGATTTGATATTATACATGGAAAACCCTAAAAGACCCCAACAAGAAACTATTAGAAGTAATCAATGAATTGAGCAAATTTGCAGGATACAAAATTCATACACAGAAATCTGTACTGCTAGTCATTAATGATGTAGTAGAGAAAGAAATTGGGGGCGGGGGGTTAGAATTTGCAACAAAAACAATAAAATATCTAGGAATAAACATAACCAAGGAGGTGAAGGACCTATACTCTGAAAACTATAAAACACTGGTGAAAGAAATTTACAATGACATAAATGAAGAGATCTACAATGCTGAGGGATTGGAAAAATAATATTAAAATGTCCATACTACCCAAAACAAACTATGGATTCAATGGAATCCCTATCAAGATACCAACATTATTTTTCACAGAACCAGAACAGGTGATTCTCAACTTTTATGGAACCACAAAAGACCCTGAATACTAAAGCAATCTTAAGAAGAAAGAACAAAACTGGAGGTATCACAATCCTAAGTTTTGAAATATACCGTAGGGGCGCCTGGGTGGCACAGTCGGTTAAGCGTCCGACTTCAGCCAGGTCACGATCTTGCGGTCCGTGAGTTCGAGCCCCGCGTCGGGCTCTGGGCTGATGGCTCAGAGCCTGGAGCCTGTTTCCGATTCTGTGTCTCCCTCTCTCTCTGCCCTTCCCCCGTTCATGCTCTGTCTCTCTCTGTCCCAAAAATAAATAAACGTTGAAATATACCGTAAAACAGTAGTTGTCAAAACAGTATGGTACTGGCACAAAAATAGACACATAGAAAAATAGAACAGGATGAAGAGCCCATAAATAAGACCACATGTACATTATTAATTCATCTATGACAAAGGTGACACAAATGTACACTGGGGAAAAGATAGTGTCTTCAATAAATGGTGCTGAGAAAACAAGACAGCTATATGCACAAGAATGGAACCACTCTCTTACACCATCCATACATAATAATCTCAAAATTGATAAAATACCTAAATGTGAGACATGAAACCATAAAACTCCTAGGAAAAAACATAAGCCATAATCTCTTACATTTTTCTAGATCTGTCTCCAAATGCCAAAAACAAATGCAAAAAATTAACTATCAGGAGTACACCAAACTGAAAAGCTTTTGCACAGCTAAGGACACCAACTAAATGAAAAGGCTACCTACTAAATATACCAGAAAATATTTGCAAATGATATATCTGATAAGGGGTTAATATCCAAAATACATAAAGAACTGATGCAATTGAATGCCCAAAACCAAATAATCTAATTAAACGTGGGCAAAGGATCTGAACAGACATTTTTCCAAAGAGGACATACAGACAGACAATATGATGCATGAAAATATGCTCAACATCACCATTTATCAGGGAAGTGCAGATGAAAACCACAATGAGCTATTACATCATGCCTGTCAGCATGGCTAGTATCACAAATATAACAAATAAATAACAAGAGTTGGTGAGGATATAGAAAAAAAGAAGCCATCATGCACCATTAGTAGGAGTGTAAACGGGTACAGTCACTGTGGAAAACAGTATGAAAATTACTCAAAAAATTAGAAATACTACATGATCTAGTAATTGCACTACTGTATACTTATTCAAAGAAACCAAAACACATACGTTTGAAAAGATATATACACCCCCATGTTTATTGTAGCATTATTGACAATAGCCAACATATGGAAGCAACCTAAGTGTCCATCATTACCTGAATGTATAAAAAAGATATGGTATGGGGCACCTGGGTGACTCAGTTGGTTAAGCGTCCAACTTTGGCGCAGGTCATGATCTTTCAGTTTCTGAGTTTGAGCCCTGCATCAGGCTTTCTGCTGTCAGCGAAGGTCCCTGCTAGGGATCCTCTGTCTCTCTCTCTTTCTCTGTCTTCCCCTCCATGGTGCACATGCACACTCTCTCTCTCAAAAATAAATAAACATTAAAAAATAAAAAAAGATATGGTATATATACAATAAATTATTACCTAATCAGAAAGAATGATATCTTGCCAATTTGTGTCAACATGGATGAATCTAGAAGGTCCTATGCTAAGTAAAATAAGGCAGAGAAAGATAAATACCATAATATTTCACTTATATGTGAAATTCAAAAAAAAAGCAAAATGAAAATAAAGAGCAGAAGCAGACCCATAAATACAGACAACAAACTGATGGTTACCAAAAGGGTGGAGGTGGAGTGGGAGGTGCAGGTTACCAGCTATGGAAGGAATAAGTCATGGAAATAAAAGGTACAGAATTGGGATTATAGTCAATGGTATTGTAATAGTGTTGCATGGTGACAGAAGGTAGCTACACTTGTGGTTAGTATACCAAAATGTATAGAGAAATTAGATCATTATGTTGTACACCTGAAACTAATGTTACGTTGTTTTAACTATACTTCAATAAAAACTAAAAGAAAATTGGTGTATTCCAAATGGCATGAAACATAATTAGAAATTTTTCATTGGCCGAGTTATTGCTTGACCATATGGATGAGTAAGTGTTTTCCCAGAATGTTGTCTAAACTTAAGTAGAAACTTTCAATAGTCATTAGTTTTAATATGGTCTAGTGTTACAAACGTGATTCAAGTTTATTTAGTTTCTGTTACTAAGTGTCACAAGTCATGTGATTTATAGTATGTTTAAATGCAAGTTTCTTATGAAGGACATAATATTTGAAAATTTCCTTAAATTTTATTCCCAATCAGTAGTCCCTCAGTAAACTTACTTGACTAGTAAAACTCAGATTGATGTTATCATGACAGAATCTTAAATATTAAGGATGAGCTCAGAAAAATCTTATAAAGGAAAATGTAAGCTGCTAGACACAAAACACTTCAGAGTAACAGCCTTTAAATACAAAAGTCTAATTCTTTTACCATTTGTATTTATTTGTTTAAATTCCAGTGTATGACTTGTATGGTCCCGAAAGCCTTGCAAGAGATCATGAGCAATTTTGTGATCTAGTATGGCATATTTACAAGATGATTAGGGCAATTCCCCCCAAACTGAAGATAGTTAAACGATTTAGGTGACAACATGGTACTGAGAGTGAGTATAAACTGTAGACTGAATAGCTCTAATACTGTAACTTACTAAGAATAAGAAAAAAAATATTCAACTTATTTCAAAATTTGCCTATATGAAACAGATATAATAAAACAGGGGCACTTGCATGGCTTAATCAGTTAAGCATCCGACCCTTGATGATCACATGCTGCATGGGGCCCTGTGTTGACAGTATGGAGCCTACTTGGGATTCTCAATCTCTCCCTCTCTCTGTCTTTTCAAAATAAATAAGTAAAAACATTTTTTTTTAAAGATGCAGTAAAATAATTTTCTCACCAAATTTTTAAAAGCGATGAGGTACCTTGTGGCTCAGTAGGTTAAGCGTCCGACTTCAGCTCAGCTCATTATCTCATGGTTCATGGGTTTAAGACCCGTGTTGGGCTTTGTGCTGACAGCTCTGAGCCTAGAGCCTGCCTCAGATTCTGTGTCTCCCTCTCTCTCTGTCCCTCCCCCACTCACACTCTGTGTGTCTCTCAAAAATACACAAATATTAAAAAAAATATTAAAAGCAATACTCCTTGGAAGTAAAGTTCCTCTACCTATTTTTAGGAATTGGATATAATACAGACTATAGAGATATCTATATTTGGGCTGTATCAGTATTTATAATCATCATGTTGTCAACATTCACGTGACCAAAACTAATCACTGAAAACAAAGAATTGGAACACAAGCAGCCTAACTGGAAACAAAGTTTTATTAATTAGCTTCAGTATGGTATATGGGAGAAATGTTAACAATACCAAGGAAAGGAACATGAGATCTACAATTTGGAGTGTTTTCAAGTAGCAACCACGTAAATTCAGAGCTTTGAAGTAATAAATTGTATGCTAAGGACTATTATCAATCAACCCAGTGGACACGATTGTGAGGAAAAAAACAGTTAATTCATTCAACCATGAGACTTTTATCTTATTGCCAAGTTCTTGATACAAATAACTATACAATTATTTCTCGTCCTTGAAGTGAAGAGTATTATGTGGAAATATAAAGCTTAGAAGAATACCTAAAAGATAGGAGTAGAAATTCAACTATCACATACAAAGAAACTCAACAGTCTTTTCAGTTATGCATGTTTTTGTGGATTCGTTCATAATTTGTTCATAATACATGTAATGCCAATAGCCCTTCTTAAGGAAAACTGCCCCACCCACAACTCTTTTTGGAGAGCCAGGCCACGTTAGCCATTGGACCTCCCTCTTTATCTGGGTGACAGCTCCTTAAGTCAACAGGTTGCATGCAATGATCTGACAGGCTAATTAGGCAGCTCATGAATAGAGCAGAAGAATGGCTTCCCCAACATGCACAAAACGTGGGCCATCCTGGTCTTTGAATATGCTACACTCAAGAAAAAGAAGCCTTGAGTTAAAAAACAAAACAAAAAACAAACAGATTAAAGGGAGAAGAAGCCACTTCTTAGGAGACACAGAGAGGTAAACAGTGGGAGTGTAGCTAGATATCACGAATAGTGTGATGATCCACAAAAAATCCTGTGCTGAGATCCATCAAAGGACCCTTCGACCAGTCTCAGTTATATGATTCCTGGCCCTGCTATATTTCTTGTCCACTCTATAGACTCTCTGGTCTTCTACTAACAATATTTACATCCTTCTCTCTTAAACAAACCAGCAAGTCCTATTTCCCTACACCCAAAATAATCTCACTAGAACGCCTGTTCAGATAGATAGCAGTGCAACCAAGAATATGAGCTTTGAATGCTCCTCTAATTCTCCCTTTTCTATCATACCGGATAATCTCTTTCTTATTAAAGTTTATATGCCGATTCTAAACCTTGTTCACATATAGCCAGTTCTCTCAAACTTTCACTGTGTTTAGTGATAAGATAGGATAACTTGTTCTACTTTGAGTCACTGAGATTTTTTTTTTTTTTTGCTGCTAAGCAAGCTGACACTTTTTCTCTTCCTGTATACTTTCTCCTCTTGATCTTTTTATCCGAACTCTTCATTCTTGCTCACAGTCAGCCTGCTTTCCTTTTTATATGCAACCTTCAAGTTAACTGAGAATGAAACTAATTAATTAGCATGCTTGATTTTCAATCTTTAGTGTCTTCCAAGGAAATATAACTGGCGTTGATATATGAAGAGGTAGATATATTAACCACCTTTATGTGCGGTTGAATCCTTTTATATTAATTACTATGCTGCCTTATGTTTTATTCATATATGAAAATTGTTTGCATTAGCACATATTTTACCAATAAAATTATAAATAATGAAAGATAGAAATGCCTTATTATAACAAAGCCTATCGCTATATTAACTTCTGTCCAACAGTTAGTAGTTAATATTAATACTTAAAACACTCTAGCTCTTTTTAAAGACATACAAACAGGAGCAACTGGGGGGCTCAGTCAGTTAAGCATCCAGCTCAATTTTGGATCAGATTATAATCTTGCATTTTGTGGGATCGAGCCCCACTTTGAGCTCTGCGCTGGAGTGCACATCCTGCTTGGGATTCTCTCCCTCTCTGCTCCTCCCCTGCTCATGTTCTCTCTCTCTCAAAATAAATAAATAAACTTTTTTTTAACTTAAAAACTACAAACATGCACTGTAAACATTCAAAATGTGCAAAACTTGCAAATTTGATTTGTTATTCTGAAAACAAACCAATAGTCTTTTAGGAAGCATTTTTAGAATCTGTGGTTCCACAATGAGGAAATATCTTGCATAGTATCATTTATAAAGCAAGTACTATAACAGAAAAGTGCCCTATAAACTGTAAAGTGCTATATAAATACAGGATACTTCGCCATATCTCTTCTTGTGGAGATATGACCAAATGTACAGAAATAAAGATCCTATTGGAGCCTGATACATTTAACACTTCAGAATAAAAAGATAATTTCTTGAATGCTCTTCCTCTTTCAAGCAAAAGAATGCCTAGCATTCTCAAAATCCTGTAACTGTCATGCCTTCTAACATTTAAACTAGTAATATACAATCTGTGCTTCTTCATAAGTTCTGATTGACAGCTTAATGGAACAGTCTGGTTCTCTGCCTTTCTGGATGATAAGTGTAAATAATGTGGTTTTCAGAAGGTAATACCCTACCATTAGTGGGTCTCCCCATAGTTTTTTCACAGCAATGCAAGTTAGCTTAATGTATTTACTTACATGAATGCTTGTCAGGAAACTCACTCTAGGTGTTTGGAAGTGCTTGTCTCTAGCCTGGAGACTTTTGAAGCAACACCTGGTCAATAGAATGTTTGATATTAAGTTTCACAGGTGCCTAATAAGGGATTCCCTATGCCAGAAGGGAAGAGTAGCTCCTGTTCTGTACTCTTTTATTCCTGGATGTATTTTTATCAACTAACCTCATTCCAGATTTCTAAAAGTTACTTTTCCCTGGGCTTGGACAACAATCCAATTCCTATTGTTGACAAAGAGACTGAACCAAAAGAAAACTGTAACAGACTAGCTAGACTGAACTAGACTAGGAATGTGATAGGAGCCTAGTGGTCTTCCCTGAGCTTTCAGCAGATATTTCCTTATAGAAAATGTTAAGTATGTTTAAAGAGAAGGCAAAACATCATTTTTTGTGAATAGGGTTGTATCTATCATGATCTATCTCACAGTCTGGATTCAGATGTGCACTAGGGAGCAGTAGAGGAAACTTGATGGTGAAAGAGTATAAAATTACCACTGATGAGATGGGTGGATCTGACTGATCAAAGGAGTCAGAGGTACTTAAAAGCATTCTGGGTTGCATGCAGTCAGTCCCACACCCTATCCTCCTCTCCCTGATAAGGAAAGACTGAATTAAGAATTGTAAATTTCTGTCATGAAAGCTGGACATGCAAAGCAGAAGGCATTATATTACATTACAAGGCAAGCCACCAGTATGGAGAAATCTCAGAGAACTGTTATTCACATTTCTGTGTCTGGTTTATTCTTAATTGTTAAAATTCAAGAGCTAACAGATTAGTTAGAGACAACATAGAGTCCAAGCAAACTGTGAGTGTTCAGAAATTATCCAGCAAATGGTCTATTATTAACTCAGTCTTTCCGCTGTGCTCACTATATCCCCTAAGTACTGTTGGGATGGGAGGCGTACTAACCATTATCCCTGTCTCTAGTTCAGTGACATTTTGATGACTCATAGTGTTTCAGACAAGTGCTCAATCTGCCATGTTTTCTCCATATCCCTTTACCTCTCTCTGAGATGGTATCTGAGAATACAGTTGCCATGGTGGTTGCAGGTGAGGGCACTACAGATGCTTATGGATATCTTCTGTTATTTGATGATCTAGATTGCAAAGTGAATAATTGAGCTAGTCCCTTTATTGGTGACATGCGAGGTGGTATCAAGCTGGTGGCACTCTTGGGAGACCTCATGCTTGTTACGGCTGCTTCTGGTGGAAGACTAGTCTCTGCACCAGTGGTTCTCGTGAACAGCTTGGCTATCTTCTCACGTACACTGAACTCCATCCCAATACTTCTTATCCATGAATCCAATTATTATCAGGTCTGGGTGGTCCACCTTGTAGCTTTTGGCAACCTTTGCAATCTCAGCTGCATTCTGACATCCAGTCTCCTTCCTAATTCCAAAGGCACTTAACAATTTTTAAGACCTTTTCTTAACCTATAGGAACAGAAGGATGATTGGAATGCTAATTTGGATTCTTTTTCACCCTCTGTAAACAGTCATACCCTTTCCACTGTTGCAGTTTCTATTATAATTACCTTAGGTTGGGATAGAGATATCAGTGAGTTAGCCCCTGCAGAGTCCCAATTCGACAAAAGCCCCAGTGATTATTGCTTTCCTCTCTAACTCGGTCTTCCAAACTTTAGTCTGGATAAGACATCAGGATGCTCTTGGTTGTCAGTATGCTTTCCCTGACCCTATTCCAATAGTTTGCCAAGACTATATAGGTGTGGGTTCTGATTCCTCTTCATTCCTGACTAGGATTTACCCTATGGAAATTATCTGTTTTCTCAGGTACACTAGGTTTTAGATATCATGGGAAGAAAGATGATTTTATCCATGATTTTAAACATTTATATCAGGGCACCTGGGTGGCTTGGTAGGTTGAGCATCTGACTTTGGTTCAGGTCATGATATCATGGTTTGTGAGCTCAAGCCCCACATCAGGATCTCTGCTCTCAACACACAGCCCACCTCAGATCCTCTGTCCTACCCCTCCCCACCTTTCTCTCACTCTCTCAAATAAATAAAACATTTAAAAAAGTTTATATCAGATCAGAGTCCAGGAAAGAGTTTTTGGTGAGTTAATAGAAGTTAAAAAGAATGTAGGCGCACCAGAATGGCTCAGTAAAGTGGCTGACTCTTGATTTTGGCTCAGGTCATGATCCCAGGGTTGTGGGATCAAGCCCCACGTTGGGCTCCATGCTGAGGCTGCGCATGGAGCCTGCTCAAGATTCTCTCCCTCTCCCTCTCACCCCACTCTGTGTATAAAAAGAAAAAAGAATCTAGAAGAGTCTCTTTTGATAAACCCAGGTTTTCAAAACTATTGTTTTTTTTGGTAGAGCCACATAATTTTCTTTCTTATATAAAAAGCTAAATACTGACTCCATCTTTATTTTCCATTAGTGTTGTAGAAATACTCATCCCACCTGACATGAACAGGTGCCCCAAAAGTCCCATTACACTATTACGAAAATGAATAGACACCAGATACTAGAAAATATTTGTGAAACACCTGTTAAAGGTCTTCTATTTATAATATATGAGTTTTTCCAAGTCAATAAAATCAAACAACCAACAACCATATTTTTAAAAAATGGGCAATATATTTGAAAATATACTTCACAAAGAAGATAAATGGCCAACAAGCACACGTATAGGTGTGCAGCATTACACATTATCAAGAATATGCAACCAAAACTATGGTAAAATACCACTATACTTGAATTATCAAAATTGAAAAGATGCACAATACCAACTATTGACAAAGATATAGAAGGTATTCTCATACCTTTCTCTGAGAATGCAAAGGGGGAAAATCATCCTGAACAACAGTTCAGCAGTCTCTTATAAAGTTAACCGTGTAATCTATACACTCTACTCTTAGATATTTCCTAAGTGAAAACACAGATTTACATTAAGACCTGTAAGAAAATACTCATATATGCTTTCTTACAAAACTGGAAGCAACCGAAATGTCCATGAACTGATAAATAATGGTGTATCTATACAATCAAGTACTATTCACAAAGGAACAAACAGTGATATATACAAAATATTAGATGAATCTCAAAAGAATTATGCTATGTAAAAAAAGTTCTCCCTAGGCTCCCACAGATTTCCTATGTGTCCTCAAGCTACACTTTGAACATTAAGTTTGCATGCCTTGCCACCAGGTTACAAGCTATTCTGTACTCTATTTTCCCCAACCCTTCTCACCTAGGCTATTACCTAGCATCGTTCTATCATCTTTTAAAATCAAATTCACATACAACATTCAGGCTGTCCTGAGTTACCCATATTGCCTTACTCTCCTCGATAGCCTTCTCAGAGCTAGATAGATATTATAGCATTAGTATTGGATAGGGAAGTTCAGTTCTTGTTGACAGACACATAGCTCATTTCATTGTGAGAATTTTCATGGTTTTGTCCCCAAGAATGGGATGCTCAAGAGGAAGATCTTTGATTCATCCATATACACGCCTTAGCATCTCTTAGAGCACCCTGGACACAGCCAGCATTTAATAAATGTTAAATCTACTATATGTTTTCTTTGATTAACCAGAAAGACAGTGATATGAACCAAAGAATACATATAAAAATAATAAAGCTCTATAATGTTGGTTAATTTTGTTTTTTCTACATTTATCCAAGTAGAGCAACTATGAAAGGTGAACTAACTTAGATTTTCCTTCTAATATTGAAGATAGTTCCCTTATAATACATATTATGCCAAAATTATAGAGAAGTATTTTAGGTCCTAGAAACTTTCTAGAACAGCAGCTAGATTAATTTCTTTAACTTTTTCTATGTTAAGTGTAATTGAAAAAATTAGTTCTTTAATTTTTAAGAATACAGAAGGCTTCTGTGCTAAAATACTATAATGGAACAAGAGAAAAATAAGCAATTAAACTTAGTTTTAATACTAACAAAAATATTGGGAAGTGTCCATAGCTTATTAATTCCAAATTCTTATGGGGTGCCTGGGTGGATCTGTCGGTTGAGTGTCTGACTTCAGCTCAGGTCATAATCTCAAAGTTCGTGAGTTTGAACCCCACGTCGGGCTCTGTGCTGACAGCTCAGAGCCTGGAGCCTGCTTTGGATTCTGTGTCTCCCTCTCTCTGCCCCTTCCCCGCTCATGCTCTGTCTCTTTCTGGCTCTCAAAGATGAAAAAATGTTTAAAAGGAATTAAAAAAATTCTAAATGCTTATAAGAACCTTGGTTTATCTTGGATTTGTTAGAAATGTATTTGGTAAGACTGACTTGTAGGCAAGGGGAAGAAATTGATTTATTTTTACCTCAGAAGGCTGGCAGTTCTGTCTGGTATAGATTTACAAAAGAAAAGTACAAACAAGGCTTATAAAAATATTTGGATGTTTGGTGTTTGAGTAGCTGCTCAGAATATACATTTCAGTATTAATACAAACTCAGAAGACCAACTAAACAATCTGTCCTGAGAGCAGTGGGCTTTGGGAATTTTATAAACAGTTTTGATGCCAGAGTACGTTGCACTTTTTTTATTCAAAATATGGAAGAAAAAATATTTAGTGGAATAATATTCACTGGAAACTAATTCAGAATAGGACCCTTAACACATACAAATTTTAGAGATGCAAATTTATGTTAATACACAAAAAGTGCCAGATACTGATCAATATCCATCATATCCAAATTCTCCACCTATTAACTAAAAGTTCTTAAGACAAGTGTTATTTCCTTCTCTAAGTTTCACAGAGCATTTTCTGATAATATTTATCCATTGTGTGTTTTATTAAATAAACTATTCAGTTATACTAAAATTTGGTTGTTTTGTTCTTGCTAGAAATAACCGGGTCATCTCAGAAGACCAAAACTCTTGTACAGAATTATTTATTATAATACTGCCTATGGCATTTTGTAACAACACATCTCATAAAGGCATTATTTTATTTTATTTTATTTTATTTTATTTTATTTTATTTTATTTTTTTGGGACAGAGAAAGACAGAGCATGAACAGGGGAGGGGCAGAGAGAGAGGGAGACACAGAATCGGAAACAGGCTCCAGGCTCTGAGCCATCAGCCCAGAGCCCGACTCGGGGCTCGAACCCACGGACCGCGAGATCGTGACCTGGCTGAAGTTGGACGCTTAACCGACTGCGCCACCCAGGCGCCCCATGGCATTATTTTAAAGGTCCTCATTTATTTAGGCCACAGCTAGAGTAATTCTCTTCAAGAATATGTGTGAATAGTTTGAAAATTAATTGTATATAATAAGAGATTAGTGATGGGTAAAAGAAAATTGGGGCAATTTAAATAAAGACTGAAACCCTGAAATCATCGTTGGAAGTTACTTAAAATAATTAAAATAGCAAGTGATAAGTGATTTTTAAATTCTGTGGAAATACAGAAATAACATGAATAAAACCATTCTGGATATTAGAAATCTATTTCTGATGATAAGGCACAAATTGCCAACACAATGAATTCTGAAAGAAACAAGAGAATACTCTGAGTTATTCACAATAAAGATGCTTGTGTTTTTGTAATTATAAGAGCATACAGACTTAAAGTTTCTGTTACGTTTCATGAACATTTGCCACTCTTCTCGGAGGCCACGAAGCTCAACTGTCCAGTCTATCCTATATTGACTCAGCGAGGCACTAGCACCAAGAAGACATTTCTCTTTCAGCTCTGGCCCTCAAGTGCCATGATTCCGTACAGGAACCCTGCTGCCGGAACAGAGGAGCTCCAAACAAAGCCTGGGCTGCTCCCTACATGCAGCTGTTTCTGGCTCTGACCTCCTATGTTCTCAGGCAACGGTGCACTGCTTCTGCAGACCGGAGCCAGAACATCCCGTGAAAAGGCGTGTCACCACCGGCAAGCTGCGTCTTCCTACGAGAGCCGTGCTCTCTGAAGACATCAGAAGCTCAGCAGTGGGATACAGGGATTTGCCTGCTCCCTGGCTCCTTTTTTGCCTTCTCCTCGACCTGGAGGCAACAATCGCCCTTTTGAATCTGCTACTTCTAGACTCCACAGAGTTCCTTTCTCCTCACCTTAGTAGTTAACCACTTTAGACCTGTAAACAACCCTTTATATTAAATTCGGCTATTCAAATAGCCAGTGTGGTGTCAGTCACCAAATGGGACCCCGATTTGATAGAAATATTTAATAACTGGACTAGGTTGGCTCAAAACTTTTGGCAGTGTAACTCAGTTTATCGATGGAGTACCAACCTATACTGACCTATATCTTTCTTCCATTAATCTCTCTGATCCAATGAGGTACATGATAATATTTAGTTACTAATACTTGTCTCTATAAAATCCATGGAAACGGGGAGTATCATGGTTAAAACAATTTCTCTAATTTGATTTTATTATATCGTCTTGAGCATATAGGAACTTCAAAAAGACACTTGGCTTTTGAAAATGTGGCTATCGTTTCTACAGCACTCTCTTACACTCCCACTTACCAACTATTGGTCAAATGCTTTCTTTGGAACCAACATTTGGAGACTCTTATTCACAGTATACATAGAAAATGATTACTTTCTGCTTGCTACCTTAGCAGAATAATTGGAGCAAATACATTTTAAGACTCACTCCAAGTGGTTCATTTGCAAGTATAAGTAAGTTGTTCGATGGATTTGGAAATGTATCTTTTGTATGGCCAACTGTTCTTTTCTTAAAGTTAGTAAAGTTTCACAACTTTGAGGTTTGTGAAAAGGGAAAACTGTAATTTTAGCAGACAGTGTTGTTCTTAGGCATGGACAAACTTGGGTTCCTGCCCAGCTTCCCAACTGTAGGATTGTGCTGCTCTGCAGCTTGCCAGGGCCTCTGTTTTCTGCTAATAGACCACAAGTTTTCTTGTGGGTTTTCTATTGTTAAGGATGATAAAAACAGAAACTTATAGAACACTCAGTAGAAATGTACAGTGCTTATACCAGAAACACTGAAAAAAAAGTCCTATTTTAGTGTTCATGGTATTTCTCTCTTTCTTTTTTTTTCCTTTTGGCAGCAAACAGAGGCACAGGCTGGCTCGGCTGGCACCTCAGCTCAAAAAAAAAAAAAATGGAAAGAAAGGAAAAAAAAAGAAAAAAAGAAAAGAAAAATCCAAAGAAAGGAAAATCGAGGCACAGATGGCACTAAATATTCTCAAAACCTCCATGATGAAAAGTTCTGAGATAGAATATTTGGGGACTGGGCAGCCATCCCTTTGATGAAAGGTGTTCAAAGATCTCTTTCTTAGTTTACGTTAGAAAGGTAGGTTGATAAAGTCTATTAAAAAGTATTAATGATGAAAAGAATTAGTCACTCCCCCCTCCCCAAAAGAAGGACTTAATGAAAAAAAAATGTTGGCAATCTGAAATCCTCTGGATAATTATTCTAAGTCAAGTATATGTATGGGGGAGGGGGTGCAATTGTGGCGCGAAGGGCCATTTTTAACTTAGTTTAGGTAGACCTTCACCAGAGTAAATATAAAAATGACAGCTGTATTAGGAAACTTGATTAGATAATCCTTCCATGAAGTCTTAAGGATGATGACAAGAGAAGAATATTATCATAATCATTACTGATACCTAACCATAGAAGTGAAATTATAATCCTCCGTGGTTCTTAGGTAGTTATATGAAAGGGTCCCTTGCCCCACTCAACATTCTTTACTAGTATGGAATGAAAGATTTAGTCATGACTTTGAAAAGACTTAAATTCAAATTCCAAATAATAGCAAGCACCCAAGGCAACAGAGAAATCTTCTTATACACTTTTACTGTATTATACAGTGGTAAAATTGAGGCTTATTTCCTAGTAATTTAGTAACTAGATCACCTATAAAAACACAATAAATAACAGCACATAATATTAATTGATGTGGAGTAAGTTCACATTCTCAATTTTAGGATCCCTTTGAAATTCATCATTTCTGAGAGTCAGCATGAATTTGTGATTTACCACCATAAGTACTCCAAAGAGATAGCTTTCTTTTTAAGAAAACAGTTTCAAAAGGCTAATAAGAAAACATCCAAAGGCTGCTGGGACAAATGATGTTGAATGTAGGTGAGTCATAGGCTCAGAGAACACATTTAACTTCTTAAAAATATCCTCCATTTGAGTACCTTTCTACACTCTGCCAGACATACTCCATCGGAGTCCAGCACGCCACAGCAATGTCCGTTGCCCTCATAAATCATCTTTTGGATCCAGGCCTCATAAAGTTTCTTTCTAGACTTTAGATGGGGATGTCTCCTAAAAATTCCCATCCAAAATCACCTGCTTGGTCTCAGTTTCTTCAGGGCTTTGTTAAAGTGCTAGGATATCCAAGGCATAAGCCTAACTGTTTATATTTTGTGTATGAGATATTGCTTGTCCAGTTCACAAAGCACACTGGAGATACTTTACTACAAACATACCAAAGATATGTTTGTACAAAAATACCAAGGGTATCTCAAGCACTGTCTCTGAATGATCAGGAATTTGGGGGGAAAAGTAAAAAAAAAAACAAAACAAAACTATTGTCAATCTCATATTCTGTTATTTTGACCCTAAATATCTATGAGGACCATGTAGGTCCCAGTAATGACTTAGGGAATATGGTTGGAAGGGCAATTGGTGAACTAGAAAACTAACACAGTTTAGTTAGCCACAGTGTGGCTTCCATTCTATTCCATCACTAACATACAGAATTATAAAGGACAGATTAACAAAGATTCCTCTTTTTCAAAAGAACAGAGATTCCTATTTATCAAAAGAAGCTAGCAATCTAGATTAAGTTAATTTTTTAGTTGTTATTTTTGACTTACTTAAAAAGTAATTATGCGAAGATTGATTAAAATATTTCTTAAAAGTGAATATAACCTATGGTGATTGTCCTTTTAGAGGAAGCTACTGACATGGAAAGTATTTCTCTGGGAAAATGTTAAAGATCTAAATATTGGGGCACTTAGGTGGCTCAGTGGGTTAAGCAGTTGACTTTGGCTCAGGTCAAAATCTCACAGTTGGTGGGTTTGAGCTGCACATCAGACTCTGTGCTGACACCTCAGAGCTGGAGTCTGCTTTGGATTCTGTGTCTCCCTCTCTCTCTGCTCCTCCCCTGCTCGTGCTCTGTGTGTGTGTCTCTCTCTCTCTCTCAAAAATAAATAAACATTAAAAAAAAAGATCTGAATATTGCCTGGGAGGAGGGGAGATTGGATACCCAATAGACATGAGGGAAGAGCTTCTAAATTGCAATCGTGGAAAATAGGTTATGTGCTAACACAGTGCCTTTCAGTAGCAAAACAGTTAATATCGCGTGAATTTAACAGGCTTCTAAATAATTTAAAAGCAAATGGTTAAATAAAATTTAAGTCTTTGTGATAATAAATAATCATTAAATAGATTACACTTTTCCTTTTTTTTAAGCCGAAGTACTTTGTATAAGTTATCCTCTCAATTACTCCTGCATCATGGTCTCTGCATATAGGAAGACAGGAAAACAAGCAATAACAAAAGAGATTAAAGGCTTTTGTTGTTTGTTTGCTTTTTTTTTATAGCATTGAAAGAGAGAACTTAACAGACCAAATTTTCATGCACTTGTATCACATGATACCTAGGCATTTTACGGGGATGTCTTGGGTACAATGTGGCTTTTTATCTTGATGTGTTTCCTATCAAATTAAAGCCTATTTTTGCTAATTTAGTTGGTGTAGTAGTACAAATAAGGAGGTAATAATAGGTGGAATGGTTGAGATAAGACAAAAAGAGTTAAATGCAGAGATCATCATAAAATAGTATGAACACATTATCCAATATTAGGCAAGAAAATAAATTATTTAACGTCATTCTCTATTAACCTAACAGTTAAAATAGGACCAAAATATACATAAAAATGAAATAAAACAATTAGGCAACACTTTAAATGGTTCATTATTATTAATTCATTTAGTATTCATTGTAGCTGTGCTGGTCATAATGAATTCATTTGATATTAATGGGAATGTTCAGTGGCAATCTCATTGTAATGTAGTTTTAATTCATGTGCCATCAAAGCAAAGCAATACCAAAATTTGTATTTATTTTTTGAATACCACACATGATCCTTAATTTTTAGAAACATTTTGACAATGGTAGTATTATTTTTTTTAATCATAGTGCACAGCTAAGATTTAAGAAAAACTAGAATGTTTGCCTCGAGCTATACCAGTAATGTTCAAGTTGATTATACCAGTAATGTTCAAGTTGATAGACGTTTGTGTAATTGAAATGTCCTATGACGTTTGTAGAATACAAGCGTTAATGGCTACTACAAAATTTGTCAGATGACACTATTTGCTAATCACTATCTCATGCTGCTAAAACTTTTTCACACATTGACATTAACATGGCATCAGCAGATACTTTTAACTTCCCATCCCTTGCATTTATGGAAAGTTGGACATAATTAGGTATGTTTGGCATTTTGTTGGAACAAATAGTGATTGTCACAATTTTCAAATAATATTTCACTCACAACTAAAAAGTAGAATTGACCTTGTGCTAAAAATTATATTCTTTTTTGTGAATGGTACTAGATTTTTATTGAAGATACTGAGGGAAGTCTATAGAGAATTTCTCTGTGGACTTACAAGCATAATGTTTTAATAAAAATCTTCAAAATGGCAGCAGAAATGTACTCAGTAACATGTTTACTTTTAGTTTCTCTGGAGGTGGCTGTAGATCATTTTGCTAAACCGTATAAGAAATAATGACAACAAACAACCAAAATCCACAGTCCTATCAACAGGCCTACCAAAATAGCATTTAACTGTTTAGGCATTTACTCAGCAATGCATAAGAGCAGCCTACCCTGAAATTCCTTACTTGAAATGTTATGCTCTAATACAATGTTCATAGACTAGGTAGCCTAGAGGTACCTGTGTATATAATTTATTCTTTTAGTCATTACTGTGGAAATAATTAACTGCAATAAAGTTCTTCAAAGAGCAATAAAGGTTTTCCATCTCTCCAACCTCCACTGAAAATTAAAAAGTGTTTAGAAGGAGTTTTATAAAGTTGATTTATATTGCTACCTTTCTGGGTATTTAAAATAATTCATAAAAATAAATTTAAAAATCATGAAAATAGAAAAAAACATGAAAATATAAAATAATTCACTAATATGAATTAATAACATATTTTTGAATGAATAATATTTAATAAATATTTTTCCTCTTCTCTAAAATAATTTAAATACTGAGCAAAACATATTTAGGTAACTGAATGTCAGGCAACCAAGGTAATTTCTCTGAAAAATGGAAAACAAGTGAGTCCTGTGATTATTCAGCTTACTGTCTGGGGGGACAATTGCTAGGCCATAGCACAGGGAGGGGTAACCTATGTTGTGTACAGCCATCTGTGAGTTGAGGACACAGAGTGAATGTGGAGTCCAGGGAGACCAGAGAGTTCACAGAGCAAAGTACTAGAGAGGACACAACTACAGAGAGGGAGGGAAGGAGTGAGAGAAAGGTAGAAAAACATCCAGAATTCTACAGAGAGCCATTTGAGCCTTTACCTAGGCATCTATGTGTGGACAAATTACTGGAGAACAGGAAAAGAACATCACAACAGAGGGAATGATCTCTAGGACAAAGAGAGGACTAAGACCAGGATATTTTTGTACCAGCCATGGTAAAAAAAAAAAAAAAATTTGACCAGCAACCAGGACAATGATCTCTGATGGAAAGGAAATACACAATTGACAGGAATCAGGTGGGGTACACAGAAGGTGATTGCATCAGGAATGGGACATTAGCCCTAAAGTTTACTTTGATATTGACAAATCTTTAAAAGCAAATTTTAAAAGTATCAAACGATTTCCAAGAAATTTAACCAAGAAAAATTCAGTGATTCTTATCAAAGTAAAAAAGTATCCAGCATCCAGAAAATACAATTTACAATATCTGGCATCTAATCAAAAATTTCCAGGCATGAAAAGAAGCAAGAAAATATCCATAATGAGGAGAAAAATTAATAGAAGCAGACCCGTAAATAATATAGATAATGGAATTAGTAGAAAAATAATGAAAAGTTATTATAACTATATTTCATATGTTTACAAAGGTCTAAAAAATAAAGCATGTTAAGTGGAGACATGAAAAATTAAAGAGTTAAAAATGCATATTACACTTTCTGAGTTGAAACATACACTGAATAAGATTACTAACAAATTGGATACTACAGAAAAAAAGATTAGAGAACTGGAAAAAATAGCAATACAAATAACCCAAAATTAAACACGAAGAGAAAACAAGACTGATTTAAAAAATAAAATCAGAGCATCACTGAGCTGTGGGACAATTCAATTCTGTTGACTATGCATATAATTGGAGTGTTCAGAGAAAAGGAGTAGAGAAGTTTAAAAATTGAAGATGGTGTGCCTGGGTGGCTCAGTCGGTTGAGCGTCCAACTTCAGCTCAGGTCATGATCTCATGGTTTGTGGGTTCAAGCCCTGTGTTGGACTCTGTGCTGACAAGTCAGCACCTAGAGGCTGCCTTGAATTGTGTCTCCCTCTCTCTCTGCTCTCTCAAAAAAAAAAAAAAAATAAACACTTAAAAAAATAAAAACTTTTCCAAATAACAATAGTATAAACCTACAGACACAAGAAGTTCAATGAACTTCACAAAAACAAAATTAAAAATTAATTTTAATTTTTAAATTAAAAAAATTAAAAATTTAAAAATTTAAAAAATGTAACAAAGAACAGATTGGACACATAAAAAAATATCGAGTTAGTAGTTTTAATCCCACCTGTATCAATTATCACATTAAATGTAAATAACCTAAAGACCCTAATTAAAAGGCAGAGATTTTCATATTTGATTAAAAAAGACATGTTGCATAAAGAAACCCATTGTAACTATAAAGACTAAATAGATAAAAGGAAAAAGGAATAAAATGATATGCCATTCTAGCAATAATCCAAAAATGCTGGTGCCAACATAAACATTACACAAAGCAGAGTTCTGAGCAAAGAATATAATAAAGAGGTTTATCTCATGCAAAATTGATTTAAGTCTCAAAATCAACCAATATAATAAGCTCCACTAAAAAGCAAAAAAATTAAAAAAATAAAATCATATGATCTTAACAATTTATATATATATATATATATATATATGTGTGTGTGTGTGTGTGTTTGTGTGTGTGTGTGTGCATGTCAGACACTCTATTCTGAAAAAATTAAGAATAGTGAGTAAAATCCTGAGGCTGATGAACCTTGAAACTGACATCTAATATACTTAATAGTAAAAGATTGAATGTTTTCCTACTAGGATCATTAACAAGGCAAAGATGGTGCTTGCACCACTTTTATTAAACATTCAGTTCTTTATACATCTATCTTCCCATTAGCTATTAATGAAAATAATAAACTTTAAGCATGAATGTTAAAAAAAAAAGTATTAGCTCGTTTAAAAGTCATTTTGCAAGAGTAAAACCTAATGTAAACGATAACTATTGTTATTGCTAAAAAATAGAGATAAGAATCCTCTAAAACATCCAAAATTATATACAGCAAGGTATTCCCTCTTTATAAAGAGACTTTTAGTGGGAGCAAAGACAGGACAGAGCAAACACAGTTGCTGTTAAAAAAAAATTCTCAGTGTGTTCCCATAATAGGATGCTCATGGCAGGAAATATTGTCCATTTTTTTCCATTTTTACCACATCAGGTCGTGTTGTCACAGATCTGATACAAACACTCCTCTTGACTTAATATACCCAAAAAGGGGAAGTTTATTCTAGCCTCTCTGCAGTGCCCAAACCTTCTTTTCTCAGAAAATGGCACCACCATCCAACCAATTAGTTGCTACTATCCATCTAGTTAATTGCTCAAGACAAAATGTTGGTAGCTATCTTTCTTTTAGTTCCTCCACAACTGTTGGTTTGTACAACAATGGGTACCGTCTATAGTACCAATAGTATTCATCCTGGATCCCTTCAAAACTTAACCATCTCCTTTATAATTCTAGTCCAACTATTATGTTTTGCCGGGACTATTGCAGCAGCCTTCTCTCTGCTTTCTCTCTGATGCATACTTGGTTTACAATAACCCATTGTAGAAGCTAGCTCTAGTAATTTTAAAATAATAAATTAGATCATATCATGCACCTGCCTAAAACCAATCAGTTTCCCTCTCTCACCAGTATAAACTTTAAATAATTACCATGGGCTCCAAGACTGTATTAGATCCAGACTCAATCCTGTCTCTTAGATTTCACCTTTTTATTCTCTTTTTTTCATTCTGCCATCCACCATCCACACAGACTTTCTGTCTTATTAACATATATGGTCTTTCCCATCTAATAACCTTTGCATTTCTTTTGCTTGAGAAGCTCTTCCCTGCGTCTTCACCCAACTACCTCCTGGTCCTCCTAAGATTTTTTGTTTCTTGTTTTGTTTGTTTTTTTTTCCATGAAGACTTTCTTGAATATCCCCTACTAAAGTAGAATTCCCCACCCCAGCTGCTTACTATTTAGAGTTAGCCTCATTTATTATTTATTTAGTTTTATTTATTTATATTTAGAAAGAGAGAAAGAGAGAGATCTCACAAGGCAGGAAGAGAGAGAGAGATAATCCCAAGTATGCTTCACACCCAGCACAGAGCCCCACACGGGTCTTGATCCCATGACCCTTGGATCGAGACCTGAGCCAAAATCAAGAGCTGGATGCACAACCAACTGTGCCACGCAGGCTCCGTGAGTTTGCCAATATTTTTTAAGTTTATTTATTTTGAGAGAGGGGGACAGGCAGTGTGAGAGAAATAATCCCAACCAGACTTCACGCCATCTGTGTAGAGCCCAATACAGGGCTTGAACCCAACAACCGTGAGATCATGACCTGAGCTGAAGTCAAGTGTCGGATGCTCAACCAACTGAACCACACAGGTGCCCCTCCCTCCCTTTTTTGGTACTGCTTGAAAGTCAGGGTCTCAGTCTCTTTTGTGCAACAGTATGCCCTCAATACCTATTACATCAACAGGAGATTGATAAACCCTCTCTACAAAACATATTCACTGAATGACAAAAGAACTGTGATTCAGGAAAATGCAAGCAGTCTGTGATGTATATAAAGTGAAGCTATGTTCTCAATAAACAGCAGGCAGAGGTACAGAAAAGGAGTTTTAAGTTGTCAGAACCCTTATTCTTAAATAAAAAGCACAGTTAACTTATAAAGTTATTGACTTATAAGGGGCTTGATTTCGATTGTCCTCTCTTCTTTTTGATAGATTGTGAATCTGTGCTTGTGAAGTCATGCTTGTCTGTGGGAATATAAATTGTATGCATGACTATTTGATTATTGGCCAGTGATGCATCCTGTATCAATTTGCAGGGACATATATTTAAGACGAAATAAACTGTTTTTACTCTTTAATTGCTATTTTCTTGTCTTCTGACTCTACAGACAGGATTCTGTGATGGATTAACCTGTATGAAATCAGCATTGGCCCCTGGTTATGGATGTTTTTGCAGCACCTGCACCTTAATACCACCTCAAGAAGAAGGGTCAGTGGAGAAAGTTCTCTAGAAAACTCAAATAAAATAGATTTGTATCCTCAATCCTCTTTTTTTAACTGTTATTTTAATGACTTCCTATCTTATGCACACAGGCAGGTCATTCATTAAGTGAAGCTGTTACTTCATAACTTGAAAATTAAAGAGGCCAAAAACATTTATGTTTTTGTGCTCAGTTAACATAAGTAACAACGTACACTGGCATGAAGGTGAGTTAATTTCCTTGTCTGACCCCCCACATTTTGGCCACTAGCAAACTGAGGTCATAAATGAGTTAGAGAACAGCCAGAATTCCAATTAAGGACATCTAAATGTGATCTCACATATAGGTCTGCAATATGATGATAATTTATTTACAGATAATCTAAATAATTACATTGTATCTCCTCTTAGGGAAACAGTATTTCAAAGGGATGTATGATTAGCCTAAAGCAGCATTTCCCAAAGTGCAAATGTTAATAGGTATGAGTGGTGTGTGGAGTTCAAAGCCAAAAACAACCTGCTTCTTTAAATTTACTATAGCATGTTGTTTCTCAACTTCAGCGCTATTGACTAAAATATCGTCTCCACAGAGAAGCCATCTCTCAACACCCCATGTAAAATAGACCCTCCTTGTTCACTCCTCTGTCCCTTTATTCTGTTCTTTTTCCTTCTTCACTGTACTTATCACTACCCATCATTACATTATGGCCATCTTTTGAATTGTATTTTTTGTCTCCGTCATTAAAATATAGTCAATTTTAGACAATGATTTTAATCACAGCTATATCCCAATGCCAAGACTTGTACTCATAGAATAGTAGATCCTCAATATATATTTCAGAAAAAATAAATTTTATGTAAGCTAGATCCATGCCTATACAGAACAAAAAAGACATTCTATATGTGGTAGTGGTTTTATTGTTACAAAATAGGAGTAGCCTTGAAAATTCAATTATTCTACTCTCTACCACTGAAAAGAATGATTCAAGATCAATTACCCTCAAATTCAGATTGACATTTTTGTTAGGCAACCTCAGGCATAAAGTTTAAAAGGTTATTAAAGAATTAAAAATTCAGTTACTTAGCAAATATTTTATAATCAGTTCTTTATGCAGAGCTCCACACCAAATTACAAGTTTGAATGGAAACAATTTTAGGGGTACTTTACAGGAGCCATTTTGTAATAACCAAGATAGAGTCCCCAGATACAGATTTTCCAGACTAAAAACAGCACAGAAAGTTTCTATAGTATCAACCCCCCCATAAGTACATATCAAGGGGTAGTTTATGGGGAGATTTTAAGACCTATTACTTTTCTCGGCTAATTTCCATATGGAAGTGGACTAATTTTCCATGTAGACAGATATCCTGATCTAGGAATTGCCAATCATAAAGGTTCTTCTATGCCACTCCCCCTTATTAAATAAATTTTGTATCTATTTACAAAAGAGAGCAATTTTCTGCTTCATCTTTACTGCAGAGAACTGCCCATGATGGAGGAAATCTTGGGACACCTTCAAGGGGAAAATGTTAGGTGAAAAAATTAAATTATTTCAGTAATTCAGTATTCCATATTTTTCTGCCCTGTTGGCTTCTAATTATTTACTTTCAACTAAAGTGAAGGAGAACCTGGTAGAGTTTGTCACATACAGATCATCTAATTCTTGGCACAGAATCACTGCGAGAAACTTTATATAATTTTGTAGAAATTTAAAAAGTTCAGTCACAGTGCTATAAAAACAAACTTACCAATGACACAAACATTTTGTAAGGAAATGTACTCCATCTATATTTAGAAAAATAATAAAATTATTGGTGAATCATGCTCATTATCATAAAACAAGCATGGACAAATGTATGAAATAATAAAATAGCCTTTTCCATTTCCTAATACATACATTTACATTAAAATTTTTCTATTTATAATAAAAAAAAACTGTTAATATAAATGTTCTAATTAACTACATGATAGCAATAATTGTCATAACTAAATCAGGAAAAAGAAAATTAACTCTTCAGCCCTCAAAGAGAAAAGAATTATTAATAGAATTAATAGATGTAGTTCTATTAATATTAATAGGAAGAATAATATGGGTGTTTATATTTTTCTGATAAGTATGTTAAAGTGATAATAAAGCTTCAAGTACAAAATATACATATATTATAGAATAAAATTTTGTGGTAAGAGTGAAATGAAAATACAAGTTATAGGAGAACTAAGAACAATATATTTCTGACTATTAATGAAGTGTTTTCTTCACGTTTTTAAATAGATGATGTGAGAATCAAATTGCTATAATATTTATATTCAAAAGAGTACATTTAAAGAATGGATGTAGCATCTTTTATATGTCAACTTAAAATTTTCTAACTTAATATGTTATTTTTAAATTCCTTAGGGGATGTGAGCAAATAGCTTCAAAAATATAGGGTAAAATTGTATTTTGAAGCTATGGTTCTGATCTCTATTGATAAACATCTAAAGAAACTCCCTACAACACTCAGTATTACATTTACTCTAGAAATATTGTTGACGTGCTTCACTACATCATAGAAAATACAACTTTGTTAGGGTTTTTTCAAAGTATCAAAAATTGTTAGATATATTCTGAAATACTAAATATGCACAAAATGTATACATTTTAAAGCCATTTATCCTTTTCTGGAAGTGAGAGAAAATTGATCAAATACTTAGGTATAATGCAAGATTAAAATACAAATATTTTTAAATGTTAGTGCAAACTCTCCATTCCAGTATGATGGCAGCAAGATGGTAGGTTAGGAAGCCTCAGATCCTCCTTTCTCCCATGGAAACACTGACTCAACAACAGTACATAAAACATTTTTTTGTATGTTTGTTTAACAAATCTAGGAACTAGTTACGAGAGTCCTAAATCCAAGTTAACATGAAGCAGGCTCCACTGAAACCAGGGGGCATCATCTCACCCTAATTCTTCCCCCAGCATAGTACCACACAATCAAGCAGAAACTTCTAGACAATGGCTTATTCTTGGGTAAAGAAAACGAGGATTGGACCATATATATGTGTATGTTATAGATGGTTCAACATATGAAAATTAACCCATGTGACACATCACACTAATAAAAGATACAAATTATATCATCATGGGGTGTGTTAGTGGCTTAGTTGGTTAAGTGTCCAACTCTTAGTTTCAGCTCAGGTCATGATCTCATGGTTCATGAGTTTCAGCCCTGCATTGGGCTCTGCACTGATAGTGTGGAGCCTGCTTGGGATTCTCATCCTCTGTGCCTCTCTCTGCCCCTTGCTCTCTTGCTCTCTCTTTCTCTCCCAAATAAATAAATGTATTTTTTAATTAAAAAAATAAATTACATCATCATCTCAATAGACAAAGGAAAAGACCTGAACAAGTGACAGCAACAACAGTGCTTCATGCAAAAAAGTCTCAAAAGAACTGGGAACAGAAGGGAAGTGCATGTGCAAACATAATCAACAGTAAAGAACTGTAGGATTTTCCTACAGATAAGAAACAAGGCAAGGATGCCCAATCCTGCAACTTGTATTGAACACAGTACTGGAAGTTCTATCCAGAGAAATTAGACAATAAAAAAAAATAAAAGCATCATCCAAATCAGAAAGGAAAAATCAAATTTATGTCTATTTGCTAAGACATGATTTTATATATAGAAAACACTAAAGCTCCCCTCATATACTCATAAACTGTTAGAATTAATAAATACATTGAGTGAAGTTGAAAGATATTAAATCCACATACAAAAATCAGTTGTGTTTCTATACACTAACAATATATATGTGAGAGAGAAATTAAGGAAACAATCCCATTTGCAATAGCATGATAATAAATAAAACAATGAGTAACCTAAGCAAGAAGGTGAAACACTTGTACAATAAACACTACATAATACTGAAAGAAAGAGGACACAAATGAATGGAAAGATATCCCATATCCATGGATTGGAGGAAGCATGGTTGTTAAAACATTCATCCTACCCAGTTATATACGTATTTAATGCATTATCTATCAAAATTCCAATGCATTTTTAGAGAAATAGAAAAAAAATCTTAAATTTATATGGAACCAAAAGGACCTGGAACAGCCAAAATAATCTTGAAAAAGAATAACAAAGCTGGAGGCTTCTACTTGTTAATTTTAAAGTCTACTACAAAGCTGTAGTAACCAAAACAGTATGACACTGACTGAAGACTTCCAGACTGATGAAACAGAATAGAGAGCCCAGAAAGAAACTCATACATATATACTCAGTTAATCTTTGACAAGAGTGCCAACGATACACAAAAGGAATAGTCTCTTCAACAAATGCTGCTAGGAAGGGCACCTGGGTGACTCGGTCATTAAGCATCTGTCTTCAGCTCAGGTCATGATCTCATGGGTTCGTGAGTCCCACTTCGGGTGAGCTGGAACCCAACTTTGGGTGAGCTCAAGCTACAGCTGAACATGAGAACAGCTTCGGGTAAAAAAAAAAAACAAAACAAACAAAAAAACATGGGCCCCACTTTGGGTGATCCCCACATCTCTGTCTCTCTCTGTCTCCCTCTCCCATCTTCCTCTCTCTCTCTCTCTCTCTCTCTGCCCCTCCTGGGATTCTGTCTCTCTGCCCCTTGCTCACTTGTGCCAGCTTTCTCAAAAAACAAACAAACAAACAAAAAACAAAAACAAAAAAAACAAAAAAAGTAAACAAAACAGAACAAAAATGGTCGTGGAAAAATGGCTATCTGCTTGGAAAAAAAAAGGAAAGAAGAAAGAAAGAAAGAAAGAAAGAAAGAAAGAAAGAAAGAAAGAAAGATTGTACTGTCATCTTACCCTATACACAAAAATTAACTCCAAAGAGATTTAACACTCAAATGCAAGACTCAAAATTATAAAGCTCAGAGAAAAAAACAGAAGAAAGCAATGACATTGACATTGCTTGTGGTAATGATTTCCTGGACAGGACAAAAAAGCAACCCCTTAACCACCAACCATCAGAGAAATGCAAATTAAAACCATAATGAGATATTACTTCACAGTTGTTAGGGTAGCCATTATAATAAATGAAAACAAAACAAAAATAAAACAACAAATGTTAAGAATGTGGAGAAATTAGAATCCTTCATGCACTCCTGGTGGAAATGTAAAATGTTGCAGTGGCTATAGAAAACAGTGTGGAGGCATTTCAAAAACAATTAAAATAAAACTATCATAATCTCCCTTCTGGATGTTAATCCAAAAGACTTGAAATCAGAATCTTGAAGAAATATATTCCCGTGTTTATTCCAGATTTACTCACCCAGCCAGAAGGTAGAAACAAACTAAATGTCAATTGATTAATGAATGAATGAGTAAGGGAAATATGTGGTATATATTATCTATAATAGAATATTTTTCAGCTATATAAAAAAGTAAGTCCTATAACATACTACAGCGTGAATGAACCTAAAAGACATTATGTTAAATTAAATAATCCAGTCACAGAAGAACAAATAGTGCATAATTCCACTTACATGAGATATAAGTACTTTAGGTACTCAAATTTATCAAAGTAGCAGGAAGGAGAATGGCAGTTTCCTGTTGCAGTTGGTGGCGGTGGGAGTTGTTTAAGTAGCATAAAGATTTAGTCATGCAAGACGAAAAGTTCTAGACCTGCTCTATAACACTGTGCTTATAGCTGATACTGTATTATACACTTACAAATTTAAGAGGACAGAGCTCATGTTGTATGCTTCTGAGCACAGTTATTAAAAAAAAAATCTGTCCAATCTTTCCTAGCACACTGAAGAACATTAAATTCAAAGGGGAAATATCCCATTGCAAAAGGTGCTTTATACACTTTCTTCATAATTCTTATAGTGTGAAGGTTAAAGTCACAAAGAACATGAGGTAGAATTTAGGATTTTCTGGGCTGTCTGCTAACACTTCAGGCCACTAAAATAACTTCACACATTGAGAACTTAGTAATGTAGATTTTCTGTAATAACCCAACGTTGACAACTCCTTCTCACTCATGCTCCTTCCACAATGGCTATTTTTCAGCTCATCAAGGTGCCAACTTCTGCTTTGGGATGGTTGCATGTGATCCCTTTGCCTGGGAAGCTCTTATCCCTAGATCCTGGCTTCTACTCCTCCATGTGTCTGGTATCAGGATTAGTGTGATAGATAAGAAAAGACTGTCTAGACTATCTATTCTGCATTGTCTTCCTTGTTATTATATTTTATTTCACTTTCTTGTTTTATTTATTAATAATTTATAGTTATTAATGTGTCAATTGCTATTACCTCAATCAGGTAATAAGGATCAGAAATAGGTTCTTTTTTACTGTTTTTTTTTCCCTTTTCATCATCTCTGAACTTTCAGCATGTGAAATAAAGTAGTACTTCTCAAACTTCAATGTGTGTTTATTTTTCCCAGGGTTCTTTCTTCCCAGATTTATTAAGGTATCATTGATGAATGGTCTGCATCTTCCTTCATTCCTTCCTTCCTTCCTTCCTTCCTTCTTTCCTTCCTTCCTTCTTTCTTTTTTGTGAGAACTAAGTTCTATTTTCTTAACAAATTTCAATTATACAGTGTGATGTAATCAGCTATAATCACCATGTTATACTTAGACTCACAGGCTTTATTCATTCAATAGCTGAAAGAAACTGGGTTCCTTGTTATAATGTACATTCTTTTTCAGTAAGTTTAGGGTGAGGTCCCAAATTATGCATTACTCACAAGCTCCAAACAGATGCTTGCTGGTCTGTTGGTGTAAGGACCACAAATTGAGTAGCAAGAATCTAGTGGATTGAAATGATCAAATAGGGGCACCTGGGTGGCTCAGTCGGTTGAGCGTCCGACTTCAGCTCAGGTCACCATCTCGCGGTCCTTGAGTTCGAGCCCTGCGTCGGGCTCTGGGCTGATGGCTCAGAACCTGGAGCCTGCTTCCCATTCTGTGTCTCCCTCTCTCTCTGCCCCGCCCCCGTTCATGCTCTCTGTCTCAAAAATAAATAAACGTTAAAAAAAATTTAAAAAAAAGAAATGATCAAATAAATACATATTGACTGGATTAGTCAGTGAATAAATTAAAAAAAAGAAATATTACAAACAATTCTAACTTCAAGAATATAATCAAGAAAGTTGATGGTTTTAACTATCATAACATTTACTAATTGTTCATTAGTAACAAAATCATGGCCAAGATTGTTTTTCAATTAATAGCTTGGTTACTATGTAGCTCCCAGGCAGCAATATTGCTAAAGTCAACAAATGATTCAGCAGAAGTTATTTTTATAGTACCTTGAATTGAAGAACAATTTAGAGCACTGTATACTATTTGTATTCTTCACTTAAATGAGAACATAACATTGCCTGATAGAAATTTTGGCAACAATTAAAATTTAATTTAAAAATTCTAAAGGGTTAATCATTTATTTAGTTTCACAATAAAATGGTTTGTCAAAATGAAGATTGCCTATTTTAACTTAATAAAAGTTGCTTGGTCAATAAATGATTAAGTGCCTATTATGTGCCAGAAATGTTAGTAGTTAAAAATTTATGGATTAATAGAGCACAGTTTGTAACTTTTATAAGATTTCACAGTCAAAAGAAGGGAGGCATAAAATAATGCAATTACAACCTTTTATAGCAGTATGAATAAGGCACCCTGGGAACCAAAGGGAAAGAATTTACCTAAGTCTAGAGAGGTCAGGAACTTTGTGAGAAAAATTACATTTAACTTGAGTTTTTAGGAATGACTCAGAGTTATTTTTAAGATTGACAGCTAAGAATGACTCAGAGTTCTTAAAAATGACTAAACAAGGTTATACAAATACCATGACACAGAAGGATGTATTGAAACATAAAACGAGGCCATAAAGACTAAGGTAAAAAGTCTGGGTACTGCAGGAGTGGAGTTACTGAAAAGACTGGTAAGGTTCAAATCAGAGAAATTTCTTTGATTCACATAAATGGTTTTGGGCCTTATCTTGCAAGTTAGCAGTTTTCAACATATGTTTCCCTGCCATACGTAGGGCAGATGATATTTACATATATGACTCAACGACATGCATAGAGCCAAGATTAGTGAAATTCCTTCGATTCCATATATGTTGGTGCTTTACCATGTAATGTAGAAAATCACAGTAAAAAAAGAAAGAAAGAAAATGTAGGGTTATCATGGTTTTTATTCTCCCTAAAGTGATTTAGTGAAGTAAATCATTCAAAAATGATACACCTCTACAAGAAAAATCTCAAATAAACAACATAACTTTACAGCTAAAGGAGCTAGAAAAAGAACAAACGAAACCCTAAAGGAGTAAAAAGAAAGAATTAATAAATATCAGAGCAGAAATAAATGATAGAAAAACTAAAAAAATAATAATGGAAAAAAATCCATGAAACCAGGAGATGGTTCTTTGAAAAGATCAACTATATTGATAAACCTCTAGCCGGACTCAGGGAGGGAGAGAGTGAAAGAGCTAGAGAGAGGGATAGAGTGCTCTCAATCAAAATCACTAATGAAAGAAGTGAAACAACAACCAACACCACAAAAACAAACAAATGTAAGAGAATATTATGAAAAATTATCTGCCAACAAATTGGACAACCTGAAAGAAATGGACAAATTCCTAGAAACATATAACCTACCACAATTGAAGCAGGAAGAAATAAAATATTTGAACAGACCAATTACCAGCAATGAAATTGAATCAGTCATCAGAAAACTCTCAAAAAAGAAAAGTCGAGGGGCGCCTGGGTGGCTCAGTCGGTTGGGCGTCCGACTTCAGCTCAGGTCACGATCTCACGGTCTGTGAGTTCGAGCCCCGCGTCGGGCTCTGGGCTGATGGCTCAGAGCCTGGAGCCTGCTTCCGATTCTGTGTCTCCCTCTCTCTCTGCCCCTCCCCTGTTCATGCTCTGTCTCTCTCTGTCTCAAAAATAAAATAAAACGTTAAAAAAAAAAAAAAAAAAAAGAAAAGTCGAGGACCAGACAGCTACATTAGGTGAATTCTACCAAACATTAAATAAGAATTAATACTCATTCTTCTCAAATAATTCCAAAAAATAGAAGAGGAAGGAAAACTTTCAAATTCATTCTATGAGGATAGCATTACCTTAATACTCAAACCAGATAAGAATGCTACACAAAATACAGAACTATAAGCAAATATCTCTGATGAACAAAGATACAAAAATCCTCAGCAAAGTACTAGCAAATAAAGTCTAACGTTAAAAAAAAAAAAAGATCATTCACCACAATCAAGTGGGATTCATTCCCAAGATACAAGGGTGGTGTGATATCTGTAAATTAATCAACATGATAACTAAAATCCTTAAGACAAAGTATATAAAAACATATAATCATTATAGATGAAGGAAAGAAAAAACACTCAACAAAGTAGGTTTAGAGGGAACATACCTCAACATAATAAAGGCCACATATGAAAAACCCACAGGGAACATCATACTTAATGGGGAAAAAAGAACATTTCCCCTAAAGTCAGGAGCAAGATAAGGATGTCCACTCTCTCAACTTTTTAAAGAATGTTTTACTTATTTATTTTGAGAGAAACAGAGAGAGAGAGAGAGAGAGAGAGAGATGGGAAGGAGAGAAAATCCCAAGGAGATTCCATGCTGTCAGTGGGCTCTATCTCACAAACCATGAGATCATGACCTGAGCTAAAATCAAGAGTCAGAAGCTCGACTGATTGAGCCACCCAGGTACCCCTCACAATTTTATTCAACATAGTACTGGAAATCCTAGCCACAGAAATCAGACAATAGCAACAACAAAAAGAAAGGCATTCAAACTGGTAAAGAAGTGAAACTTTCACTATCTGCAGATGATATGATTCTATATATAGAAAACCCTAAAGATTCCACCAAAAAATTATTAGAACTAATAAATGAATTCAGTAAAGGCACAGAATATAAAAATCAATAAACAGAAATCTGTGGCATTTCTATAGATTACTAATGAAGCAGCAGAAAGAGAATTAGGAAAACAGTACCACTTACAATTGTAACAAAAAATAATAAAATACCCAGGAATAAACTTAACCAAAAAGGTAAAAGACCTATACTCTGAATACGATAAAATATTGATAAAGGAAACTGAATATGACACAAAGAAATAAACATTTCATGCTCATTGACTGGAAGAACAAATATTGTCAAAATGTCTTTACTGCCCAAAGCAATCTACAGATTTAATGCAATCCCTATCAAAATATCAAGAGCATTTTTCACAGAACTAGAACAAACAATCCTAAAATTTGTATGGAACCACAAAAGACCCTGACTGGCCAAAGCAATCCTATAAAAGAAAAATAGAACTGGAGGTATCACAATTGCAGACCTGAAGTTATATTACAAAGCTATAGTAATCAAAACAGTATGGTTATCCACAAAAATAGACATATACATCAATGGAACAGAAAATTCAGAAATAAACCCAAATTATTTGGCCCATTAATCTTTGACAAGAGGCAAACATATGTAATGGGAAGTCTCTTCAACAAATGGTGTTGGGAAAACTGTACAGCAACATGGAAAAGAATGAAAATGGACCACTTTTTCTCACAATACACACACAAAACTCAAAATGAAATAAGGACCTATGTGTCAGACCATTTGTGACAAATTAAATTAAATTAAATTAAATTAAACTAAATTAAAAAATAAAAAGTTTCAAAATGAAAAGCTTTAGCACAGTGAAAGAAACAGTCAACAAAACTAAAAGGCAACCTACTGAATGAGAAAAGATAGTTGGAAATGACATATCCAATAAAGGTTGGTATCCAAAACATATACAAAACTGATACGATTCAACATCCACACAACCAATAACTCAATTTAAAAAAAATGGGAAAAAAAGTTAGGGAGGGGGCTTGAAAATGGCAGTGTAGGAGGACGCTGGGCTCACCACATCCTGCAGATCATTTAGATTCCACCCAACCTGCCTAAATAGCCCCAAAACCACCAGAAGACTAGCAGAATGGATTCTGCAGACCCAAGTGTAGACCACAGGCCCACGGAAGAGGGTAGGAAAGGCAGAGAGGTGGTGCGCAGTACACGGACTGGCGGGAGGGAGCCGGGGTGGAGGGGCAGCCTGCAGGCAACACAGAGTCTCAGAGTCTGGCTTACAAAAGCAGAGGGGCCGAACCGGGTGTGTTTGGATAGTGAGCGAGACTTAACATCTGGAAGGTTATAAGCTAACAGCTCTGCTCAGAGAGTGGGAGGGCTGGAGGACAACGGGAGGGAGAGTTGTTGAGCCCCGGACAACAGAACGGACCTTCGTGGGGAACAAAGGCGCTCCCCAGCGCCATCTCCGTCATCCGTCCCCCAGACAGTTTGCTTGCACCTAGCAAACACCCAAGGCTGTGCTTCTGCAGATCCATCCCTCTGGTGGGTCTGACTCCTTCCCGGTGCCGCAGGGTCCCTCCCAAAGTGGATCTCCAAAGGAAAAGCAAGATGTGCCTGCCCCTCCCGCCCCTGTGTACCTTGCTGATCCACCCCAGCTAATACACCAGATCCCCAGCACCATAAGCCTGGCAGCCTGCAAGTAGCCCATACAAGCCACGCCACCCCACAGTGAATCCTGCTCTTAGGAGAGGGGAAGAGAAGGTACACACCAGTCTGACTGTGGCCCCAGTGGTGGGCTGGGGCAGACATCAGGTCTGACTGCTGCCCTGCCCACCAATGCAAGTTATTCAAGACAGCACAGGGTAAGTGCCCTGCAGTTCCCCACAACTCCAGGGACTACCCAAAATGACGAAATGGAAGAATTCCCCTCAAAAGAATCTCCAGGAAATAACGACAGCTAACGAACTGATCAAAAAGGATTTAAACAATATAACAGAAAGTGAATTTAGAATAATAGTCACAAAATTAATCGCTGGGCTTGAAAACAGTATAAGGGACAGCAGAGACTCTATTGCTACAGAGATCTAGGGACTAAGAAACAGCCAGGAGGAGCTAAAAAATGCTATTAATGAGCTGCAAAATAAAATGGAGACAACCACAGCTCAGATTGAAGAGGCAGAGGAGAGAATAGGTGAACTAGAAGATAAAGTTATGGGAAAAGAAAAAGCTGAGAAAAAGAGAGATAAAAAAATCCAGGAGTATGAGGGGAAAATTAGAGAACTAAGTGATGCTCTAAAGAGAAATAATCTACGCATAATTTGTATTCCAGAAGAGGAAGAGAGAGGCAAAGGTGCTGAAGGTGTACTTGAAGAAATAATAGCTGAGAACTTCCCTGATCTGGTGAAGAAAAAAGGCATTGAAATCCAAGAGGCACAGAGAACTCCCTTCAGATGTAACTTGAATCGATCTTCTGCATGACATATCATAGTAAAACTGGCAAATTACAAGGATAAAGAGATAATTCTGAAAGCAGCTAGGGATAAACATGCTCTAGCATATAAAGGGAGATGGATAAGACTAGTGACGGATCTCTCTACTGAAACTTGGCAGGCCAGAAAGGAATGGCAGGAAATCTTCAATGTGATGAACAGAAAAAATATGCAGCCGAGAATCCTCTATCCAGCAAATCTGTTATTTAGAAAGAAGGAGAGATAAAGGTCTTCCCAAACAAACAAAAACTGAAGGAATTCATTACCACTAAACCAGCCCCAGGAGATCCTAAGGGGAATCCTGTGAGACAAAGTACCAGAGACATCACTACAATCATGAAACCTACAGACATCACAATGACTCTAAACCCATATCTCTCTATAATAACACTGAATGTAAATGGACTAAATGCGCCAACCAAAAGATATAAGGTATCAGAATGGATAAAAAAACAAGACCCATCTATTTGCTGTCTACAAGAGACTCATTTTAGACCTGAGAACACTTTCAGATTGAAAGTGAGGGGATGGAGAACCATTTATCATGCTACTGGAAGTCAAAAGAGAGCTGGGGTAGCCATACTTATATCAGACAAACTAGACTTTAAATTAAAGGCTGTAACAAGAGATAAAGAAGGGCATTATATAATAATTACAGGGTCTATCCATCAAGAAGAACTAACAATTATAAATGTCTATGCACTGAATATGGGAGCCCCCATATATATAAAACAATTACTCACAAACATAAGCAACCTTATTGACAAGAATCTGGTAATTGCAGGGGACTTTAACACCCCACTTACAGAAATGGATAGATCATCCAGACACACGGTCAATAAAGAAACAAGGGCCCTGAATGATACATTGGATCAGATGGACTTGACAGATATATTTAGAACTCTGCATCCCAACACAATAGAATATACTTTCTTCTCGAGTGCACATGGAACATTCTCCAAGATAGATCACATAATGGGTCGCAAAACAGCGCTTCATAAGTATACAAGAATTGAGATCATACCATGCATACTTTCAGATCACAATGCTATGAAGCTTGAAATCAACCACAGGAAAAAGTCTGGAAAACCTCCAAAAGCATGGAGGTTAAAGAACACCCTACTAAAGAATGAATTGGTCAACCAAGCAATTAGAGAAGAAATTAAAAAATATATGGAAACAAACAAAAATGAAAATACAACAATCCAAACACTTTGGGATGCAGCGAAGGCAGTCCTGAGAGGAAAATACATTGCAATCCAAGCCTATCTCAAGAAACAAGAAAAATCCCAAATACAAAATCTAACAGCACACCTAAAGGAACTAGAAGCAGAACACCAAAGACACCACAAACCCAGCAGAAGAAGAGAAATAATAAAGACCAGAGCAGAAATAAACAATATAGAATCTAAAAAAAACTGTAGAGCAGATCAATGAAACCAAGAGTTGGTTTCTTGAAAAAATAAACAAAATTGACAAACCTCTAGCCAGGCTTCTCAAAAAGAAAAGGGAGATGACCCAAATAGATAAAATCATGAACGAAAATGGAATTATTACAACCAATCCCTCAGAGATACAAGCAATTATCAGGGAATTTTATGAAAATTATATGCCAACAAACTGGACAACCTGGAAGAAATGGACAAATTCCTAAACACCCACACACTTCCAAAACTCAATCAGGAGGAAATAGAAAGCTTGAACAGACCCATAACCAGTGAAGAAGTTGAATCAGTTATCAAAAATCTCCCAACAAATAAGAGTTCAGGACCAGATGGCTTCCCTGGGGAATTCTACCAGACATTTAAAGCAGAGATAATACCTATCCTTCTCAAGCTACTCCAAAAAATCGAAAGGGAAGAAAAACTTCCAGACTCATTCTATGAAGCCAGTATTACTTTGATTCCTAAACCAGACAGAGACCCAGTAAAAAAAGAGAACTACAGGCCAATATCCCTGATGAATATGGATGCAAAAATTCTCAATAAGATACTAGCAAATCGAATTTAACAGCATATAAAGAGAATTATTCACCATGATCAAGTGGGATTCATTCCTGGGATGCAGGGCTGGTTCAACATTCGCAAACCAATCAACGTGATACATCACATTAATAAATGAAAAGAACCATATGATCCTGTCAATAGTTGCAGAAAAAACATTTGACAAAATTCAGCATCCTTTCTTAATAAAAACCCTCGAGAAAGTCAGGATAGAAGGAACATACTTAAACATCATAAAAGCCATTTATGAAAAGCCCACAGCTAACATCATCCTCAATGGGGAAAAACTGAGAACTTTCCCCCTGAGATCATGAACAAAACAGGGATGTCTACTCTCACCGCTTTTGTTTAACATAGTGTTGTAAGTTCTAGCATCAGCAATCAGACAACAAAAGGAAATCAAAGGCATCAAAATTGGCAAAGATGAAGTCAAACTTTCACTTTTTGCAGATGACGTGATATTATACATGGAAAATCCAATAGACTGCACCAAAAGTCTGCTAGAACTGATACATGAATTCAGCAAAGTTTCAGGATACAAAATCAATGTACAGAAATCAGTTGCATTCTTATACACTAATAATGAAGCAACAGAAAGACAAATAAAGAAACTGATTCCATTCACAATTGCACCAAGAAGCATAAAATACCTAGGAATAAATCTAACCAAAGATGTAAAAGATCTGTATGCTGAAAACTATAGAAAGCTTATGAAGGAAATTGAAGAAGATATAAAGAAATGAAAAAACATTCCGTGCTCATGGTTTGGAAGAATATTGTGAAAATGTCAATACTACCCAAAGCTATCTATACATTCAATGCAATCCCAATCAAAATTGCACCAGCGTTCTTCTCGAAGCTAGAACAAGCAATCCTAAAATTCATACAGAACCACAAAAGGCCCCAAATAGCCAAAGTAATTTTGAAGAAGAAGACCAAAGCAGGAGGCATCACAATCCCAGACTTTCCCTCTACCTCAAAGCTGTCATCATCAAGACAGCATGGTATTGGCACAAAAACAGACACATAGACCAATGGAATAGAACAGAAACCCCAGAACTAGACCCAGAAAAGTATGGCTAACTCATCTTTGACAAAGCAGGAAAGAATATCCAATGGAAAAAATTCTCTTTAACAAATGGTTCTGGGAGAACTGGACAACATGCAGAAGGATGAAACTAGACCACTTTCTCACATCATTCACAAAAATAAACTCAAAATGGATAAAGGACCTGGATGTGAGACAGGAAAACATCAAAACCCTAGAGGAGAAAGCAGGAAAAGACCTCTCTGACCTCAGCCACAGCAATTTCTTACTTGACACATCCCCAAAGGCAAGGGAATTAAAAGCAAAAATGACATATTGGGACCTCATGAAGATAAAAAGCTTCTGCACAACAAAGGAAAAACAATCAACAAAACTAAAAGGCAACCAACGGAATGGGAAAAGAATTTTGCAAATGACATATCAGACAAAGGGCTAGTATCCAAAATCTATAAAGAGCTCACCAAACTCCACACCCGAAAAACAAATAACCCAGTGAGAAATGGGTAGAAAACATGAATAGACACTTCTCTAAAGAAGACATCCAGATGGCCAACAGGCACATGAAAAGATGCTCCACGTCGCTCCTCATCAGGGAAATACAAATCAAAACCACACTCAGATATCACCTCATGCCAGTCAGAGTGGCCAAAATGAACAAATCAGGAAACTATAGATGCTGGAGAGGATGTGGAGAAACGGGAACCCTGTTGCACTGTTGGTGGGAATGCAAACTGGTGCAGCCACTCTGGAAAACAGTGTGGAGGTTCCTCAAAAAATTAAAAATAGACCTACCCTATGACCTAGCAGGAATTTACCCAAGGGTAGGAATTTACTACCCTTTTTGCTAGTAATTTTGCTAGGAATTTACCCAAGGGATACCGGAGTACTGATGCATAGGGGCACTGTACCCCAATGTTTATAGCAGCACTCTCAACAATAGCCAAATTTTGGAAAAAGCCTAAATGTCCATCAACTGATAAATGGATAAAGAAATTGTGGTTTATATACACAATGGAGTACTACATGGCAATGAGAAGGAATGAAATATGGCCCTTTGTAGCAACGTGGACAGAACTGGAGAGTGTGATGCTAAGTGAAATAAGCCATACAGAGAAAGACAGATACCATATGTGTTCACTCTTATGTGGATCCTGAGAAACTTAACAGAACCCATGGGGGAGGGGAAGGAAAAAAAAAAGAGGTTAGAGTGGGAGAAAGCATAAGAGACTCTTAAAAACTGAGAACTGAGGGTTGATGGGGGGTGGGAGGGAGGCGAGGGTGGGTGATGGGTGTTGAGGGGGGCATCTTTTGGGATGAGCACTTGGTGTTGTATGGAAACCAATTTGACAAATTTCATATATTAAAAAATGAATAAATGTTAAAAAAATTTAAAAAATTTAAAAAACTAAAAATAAATTTTTTAAAATTAAAAAAAAATGGGAAGAAGACATCAACAGACATTTCTCCACAGAAAACATCCAGATGGCCAACATGAAAAGATGCTCAACATCACTCACTATCAGGGAAATGCAAATCAAAACTAAAAACCTATCATTTCACATTCATACAAATGGCTAAAATAAAAAAGCAAAAGAAATAAAAGCTGCTGGTGAGGATGTGGAGAGAAAGGAACCCTCTTGCACTGTTAGTAGGAACCCAAACTGGTAGAGCCAGTATGGAAAACAGTATAGAGGTTCTGTGAAATTTTTGAATAGAACTACCCTATGATCCAGTAATCACACTACTGGATATTTACCTGAAAATTCAAATACAAATCATTAAATCAAAGGGATACATGCACCCCTGTATTTACTCAGCAGTATTTACAACAGCCAAATTATAGAAGCAGTCCACGTGTCCATCGACTAATGGACAGATAAAGAAGTGTGTGTACACACAGATGTGCGCACGCACACACACACACACACACACACACACACACACAAAGAAATATTATTCAGTCATGAAAAGAATGAAACCATGCCATTTGCAATAACATGGATGGAGCTAGAAAGTACAATGGTAGGTGAAATAAGTCAATCAGAGAAAGACAAATACCATATGATTTCACTCATATGTGGAATTTAACGGAAACCAAATGAGCAATGGAAAAGAAAAAAGAAAGGGAAAGAAACAAACCAAGAAACAGTCTCTTAACTACAGAGAACAAAATGATGGTTACTAAATGGGAGGTGGGTAGGGAGAACTGGTGAAATAGGGGATGGGTACTAAAGAGTATACTTATCATGATGGGCACTGAGTAATGTACACAGTTGTTGAATCACTATATTGTATACCTAAAACTAACAACATATGTTAACTATACTGGAATTTAAATAAAAGGCTTTAAAAAATGGCACACCTTTGAATCTAACACATTATATCACTGTGCCATTAACATCACAGTGTTGTAAATTGTTCCTCCATTGAAAACAAGGGCAGTATATATTTTAGGTAAGACTGTACATGATCATTATTTTAAAGAAAGGGCACTTTTTTGGCAGTTAGAAAAATGAATTGGTAAGTTTAAGGAGTGGAAGCAACAAGCATCACACAGTGATTCTCAACATAGATGAGACACATTTCCCTGGAGTGACATGAAGGACACCAAGAATTGGCCAACTCAACCCTTATTTCCATTTTTTTCCAACCCCTATGTCCTATCATCTTTTCCTATCTTCATAATGGTAGATAAGAAAATAATACTTGTCTTGTCTTTCCTGAAACAAGGGTAGACATGTGACAGTTTGGGCCATCAAAAAATAAATATCACTCTGGCAAGACTTCTGGGAGGGATTTCTCTATTAAAGGTACATAGTGTTAGTGCTTCCCCCTACCCCATTCTACCTGCCTCTAATAATGAGGTAATTACTGAAGTGACATAACCACTGTATGTCCATAATTTCCAAGACAATTGATGAGAGCTAATAGCCTTGAGTTGTCCATAGCAGGCTTCTTCCAGGATTCTTAGGTTAACAACAAAATGAAAACTCCTATGTAAATTATTGCATGTTGAATTCATTGTTCCTTTCATGCATCGGAGATGTTTCTAAATATAAAAGTGGGACTTCAAATTATATGAAATTCCCATGTGTGAGAGTTCTGATACATTCGTTCCCATTCCATTGAGGTATCCCTTACTGTAAATGATTGCTAATGATCCACTGTTATTGATGGAAGCATATTATATCTTTTAGTAGTGATGGGATATGGGGGTAAAGGCTCAGCAGTAATTTGTTGCAAGGTTATTAGAATAGTTCAGGTAAAATGGAAAATAACAACTCTGTAATATTAGCACTGAGGATGTAAAGAATGGAAATGAACAGAAGAAATAAATACTGGGAGGACTAAAATACATTTTTTGGTTTGGGAATTCTAGAATTAAGGTATTTGTGTAATATAAATAAATGATGTTCAGTCATCTTTGGGAAATAGATTCTGAAGCTCATGAAAAATAATAGATAATGCTGTTACAAAATTTAGGTCAGGAGCATTTAGCTTACAGTCCATGGTCCAAATAATTCCCAAATGATTCCACAATTTAGCTTTAGCATATTAAAAAAATTGAGTAGGTTGACACTTAGAGACCCTTGCCTACCAATAAAGAGTTTTAGAACTGGGTATAAACATGGAAACATCCAGTTCACTTGCCGTAAATACAACACCTATAATAAAATGGGAGTATCCTCATTAATCTATATGGGTAAGAGATATTGCTTGTTCCCACCATCACTGTATTTGATCTAGGAAAGATATAAACTAGTTTCATACATCTATTCATACATCTATTTAACAAATAAGCTTAGAGTCAAACAGAAAATACAAATACTAATCACATAATCACCTAATATAAAATTGCAACTATGTTAGTCATGAAGGAATCAACTCAGGAATACAGTGCTATACAATAAAGGTATATATTATTAAGTAATTTGACCTCTGAAGGAGAGGAGATAGTACATCTTTGAGAAATTTAAAAAAATAGCCAAGATGTGAAAGTTAGGTAAGAGTTACAGAGCTGGGGTGGGATGTAGAGAGTTTTAGGCACAGAAACACACTTGCAAATACCATGCAGTGGAAAGGAACAGGGAAATAAAAGAAATACAGAGAGTCACTAGGAGTGCCATGCAATTAAGGCTGGAGAAGTTAGTAATGACCAGGATTACTGGTTCAGGATTTAGAGCCTGTGAGAGAATTTGTGCTTATCCTATAGCATTGGGAAAACCACTAAAGATTTACATACATGATATTGTGGATAAGCTAATCAAGATTCAATTCCTCCGTGTTCCTGCCCTTCATTATTCTTAATATGTGAGTAGCAACTCTATCAAAATGTTATTAAAAATATTATTAAGAGCTTCTACTATTTATAAACTCTTTTTTTTCAAGAAGGATATAAGAAGAAATAAAAATAATTGTTCATTTCAATGAACATATTGATAAGTCACAGTAATCAATTAAGCATATAAAATAAGTGTTAGTAATATTAAAAAATTAAAAATAAAATTAAAGAGAAACAAAAAAGATATGCACACCCAAAATGAAATGAGGAATAAAGTCAAAATTATCACACCCACACATCAGAAGATATGTATGGGTAAAGGCAGAATGAATTAATTGAAGAATTAGGGGGATCTACTTCTATATCTTGATCACTAACAGAAGAAGCATTGCTTCTTTGCACCTATGGTTTGGTGAGCTAAAACTGAATAGATGATAAAGATGCATTAAATTTTAATTCAAAATGTTTTATCACAACATTTCAGTGAGCTCTATTCTAAGAAGGAAATACTACAAATGCCCAACTTACAAACAAGCTTAAGTGCAATGGCAGATAAGATTTTGGAAAATGATAAAGAAAATGGAAATAAATGAAGTTACAGTTATACTAGATGTATCATGAGCACGAATTATTATTTAAGTGACAGTGTTTTTATTCATGAAACCTTATTTCAGAATGAATGTGAAGTACTATCTCTTTAATCAGTAGATTCTAATTTTAAGAAGCTATAGATCATGTTCTTATCAAAAGCACACATGGAATTTGGGTGAAAACATGTCTGAACTATCTGGTTGTTTGTTGAAATACTGGCAATGTTTGTCCATACTCTCTTTCATGAAAATGGTGAGAAATAATCCTGTAACCAATGATAACCTATATGTAGATTCTGATTTTAAGATACATCTAAATTAAGATACATCCCACAATACTTAAGGTTAAGACTATCAAAATACTATTGGAAATTGTATCAAATTAATACCAGAAGACTCTCTACGTCTCTATATATACAGGTAAAAAAATAATTCAGTTTGTTTACCATTTTCTATCTAACATTTTCTCCTATAATTTTCATAACCGTACTTTAAAGTATGATTTCCATTTTACAGAAGGAAATGAGACTCAGAAAGGTGAAATACTTGCCCATGTTCACATACCTAGGAAGCATTTCACACAACCAAATTTGCTCAAAGCTTATTTTTAAGTTGTTTTTGAACTGTTGCTTTACAAGGACCCTGATTTGAAATGGCCTGAATCATGACGAGCAAAATTCTCTTTAAATACTAGCTGCTACTGTATTGTAAATCAGGAAACAATATTCAGAAAGTTGTCATTTAAGGGAAAATCCTACTTACAACCAAACACTTCCACTAAAATTAAGGTTATAATTTCATTCTGTAATACCATCTTACTATTAGAAAATTGGGTACTTATAGAAGGAATCTTTGAGATACGATTTTTAAAAAGTACCTTAAGTTGACATTAATATTTTCAGATAAGTGTATCCTAATGGAAGTTGTCTTAATTAAAGCCACAGAACCCAAATTTTCCAAGACAGCTCTAGAGGTGCAAATGGTAAGCAACCTCAAGCTATCCTCACAAAATCAAACAGAAGGCAGAACCTAATTAGCTAGTCATTCCTTGGCTGGCATCTAGTACATTAAGAAATTAGTGAGCACGTGTGGAAGGCTTCATGTCCTGAAGTACATCCAGATATGACGAAGTGTTGCAAAGAAGACCTTGTCTAAATTATAAACTATTCAACTGTTACCAATCATAATCCCTCTGAACAAGCGCGTATATGCATGCCCACCTATACCTCCACACAAGCATGCCTACACACGTACACACACCTCTGCCTCAAACCCTTGTTCTCTTCACCTCTTTTCTTGTCTCCAGTAGGGCTATATGTTCAGGTGATTTCTGGCTCTCACAAAAGAATCTCGTATTCCATTCCACAAGGGAATGACTGAGACCAGAATTAGCTGCATTTTAAATTCTAGTGAAGCAGCAGTGACAACCAGCCCACTGGCCTCAGTTTCTCACAGCAATCCCAAGTTAGTAGTGCAAATGTGGGGATCCTTTGTGCTGCTATCCTCTTTACTGCTCATCAAAATGTATGAGATTTCACTTAAAGGTTCAGGTAACTGAGGGACTACTTTATTTCAGCAAATCATTTCTATTGAGAGCCCTTAGGGTTGAATATAGTCGTTGGGTTAGCTTGTAGGAGGACAATTTATAGGTCAAGTTTGTTTTGTAAGTTAATTTTTTTTTTTCATTTCCTTACACAGTTTCAGCATCTGCCAAATAGCTCTGAATCTTTTAGTGTTGTGTGAAGGGTTTTTTGTTTTGTATTTTTTTTTTTGAGTTTTTAGAGTACGTTTGGAACTATTAATTGAAATAATGAACCCTGGATTAGCAACATTCGTTAATTTAAACTTCACTAATAAAGAAACAAAAACTGAAACTACTTTTACAAGATTAATCATATAACATTTCTAGAATTTAGAAGATTGATTCTAAGAGAGTACTACTGTATGTTGATAATCCAACATACGATAATTCACGAGGCTGTCACAGACTTTAGGGCATATAACACTGCAAGGAATTCACTACTATTTGAAATATTTATCAAAAACCATATACTCTCATGGATAAATTAATAAAACTAGTCATGGGATATATATTGTTAAAATGGTCAATAAAAGAAACATTATAGTTATTTATATAGATATCCCTCTCTCCATTTCTAAAACTCTTCTGTCAAAATGGTTTAATAGATAAATTAATAAAACTAGTCATGATGATATATATTATTAAAATGGTCAATAAATAGCTCGGAGCCTGGAGTCTGTTTCGGATTCTTTGTCTCCCTCTCTCTCTGCCCCTCCCCTGTTCATGCTCTGCCTCTCTCTGTCTCAAAAAATCAAATAAATAAATAAATAAATAAATAAATAAATAAATAAATAAATGTTAAAATGGTCAATAAATAAGAGAAACATTATAGTTATTTATATAGATATCCCCCTCTCCATTTCCAAAACTCTTCTGTTAAAATGGTTTAATTGGGCAGAGAAGAGACTGTCAGTAAGAATGCACATTAAAAAAAGTTTCTAATGTTGAAAAATCATAGTGTTTAAGCTTATATGCATTTAAATTCAACACAAATATCTAACTGAAAATAAAATGATAATCCTTCAATTTCTCCAATCAAAACTGAAGTGCTTTATTCTTTGCCAATAGTAGCTATACCTTGTGACAGAAAATTTTACTTGGACAAAAAAAAAATCTTCAATTCCATAGTTCCTGGATTTTTCACTGCATTTTACTAATTATGTATAGAATATATTTTCTCAAGCTTACCAACTTCTATTTTTCTGAATATATATAAAAGGAAATTATTCAATTCTTTTTATGAGGTTAAAAAAACCTTGATATCAAAACCTGAAAAGGCAGTGCCTGGCTAACTCAGTCAGTAGGGCATTTGACTCTTGATCTCAGGGATTTGAACCTGTAAAGGATAGTACAAATCAATCAAGAACTTTTTGTTTTTTAATTTTGTATTTACTTTTATTTAAGCCTATTTAAGTCATGAAATTAGGCATAAAATTGTTGAATAAAATGTCAGCAACTAAATTCATTATATCCATGAATATGGTAAAAGCATGTGATAAAATTCTACCACATCCATACTAAAAATAATTAGCAAAATAAAAATAGGTAGCATTCTTAACATGCAAAAGTGTGTCTGAAGAAATATTGAGAGCAAATATTTTACTTATTTGATATTATTATCTTAAAATCAGGTAAAATAGTACTGCATTCAGGTCCCAGAATATCTAAGAGAAGTTTAAAATTTTACTTTTGGGGCACCTGGGTGGCTCAGCCAGTTAAGCATCCAACTTCAGCTCAGCTCATGATCTCACAGTTTGTGGATTTGAGTCCCGCATCGGGCTCTGTTCTGTCAGCTTGGAGCCTGGAGCCTGCGTCACATTCTGTGTCTCCCTCTCTCCCTGCCTCCCCCACACTCGCTATCTCTCTCTCTCAAAAATAAATAAACATTAAAAAGTGTTTTCCTAAATTTTACTTGATGGGTGGCTAAGTATATATCATATGACATTTTTAGCCAGGGTTAATATGTATGTCTTCATATACATATATTAAGTATATATGTTAAAACACAGTATGATACATATAATGAGTATATATATATTTGTTGAAGTATATCATGTTATAAGTGATATACTAAGTATAGATACTTGTACTGATAAGTATTTGTTATATAGTACAACCTGTAAATTGCCATTCACACAGCAAATTCAAATCTCCACATTTGAGATAATTAACAACTGTTTAAAGCTAAGTATTGATACTGAACAATTGCGCTAAAAGGGATACTTGATACAACTTAAAAGTACAAAGCTGTTGAATTTCCAATGCGACAAATATTGATCAATGAAAAACAATAGGCAAGTGATACATGGAAGATAAATTCGTTTTGTTTTTATTTATCCTCTTGTGATTTGTTCTGATATATGGTTTATGTACCACCTAAGATTTCCTAAAAGGCTAACAAACTGCTTTGTCTCTTTATGGCTTAGGAAGTAGTGCCTGCATCAAAAACTCATCATGTATTTTTTCTTCTCATCCTACTCTGGATCTCCTACCTTAGTAGCATTGTTTTGGGTCACACCTCTCAGGTAAGTGTTAGTGCTTAAATTTTACTTCATTCTCAGTTTTCTAGGAAGCCCAAACTACCTCAGTTAGTACCAGAAGTGGCTTGACTCCTTTTGATGATTCTGGAGGTTTTGGACAAAACAAAAAGAAGGAGGCTATATATAAATTGTTACTTTAATCTGTCTGAAAACTGAAGGGCATCAACAGCAGTTTTAAACAGACTCTTAGTTCACGGCAATAGGGCAACGTACTGAAAATCAAGCATAGAATCTGCTTTTCAGTTCAAGCGAATTACATAGGAGTCCAAACACTCACTGTAAGACATTCCTGTGTCCACATCAGATCTTTATAGGAAAATAGGTGAAACCGACAGTAGGCATTATACATCTAGGTAAATAAGACTGAGAATATTGAGTGTTCAGATCCTCCTAAATTTCCCAAGCTAAAAAAGAAATTTTCTTTTCCTTGATATAGCAGAGAAGTCTCTCCCCACATGAAAAATTTTTAAATACTTCAACTCATACTGTTATTTTGGATGATGGTGCTTGTCCTCATGATCTGCCTATTCCTTCCCTCATTACCATCACTAGATATACAATAATTAGCTTTATATCATAACATACTCTAAGTAGAGAAATGCAGTTACTGCCTAAGAAGAAATAGCTATGTACTCAAATAACTGAAATAGCTAGCTAATATAAACAAGAAGTCCTTAAAATGAATGTGTACAAGAGTACCTTGAAGGTTTTAGACCTGGGAAGGTAAAATAAAAGGAAGAGTTCATTGACATGGAAGAACTCTTGTGTAATTTGTGGCAAAAATACCTAGAGCTGGTTTTATTATACTGCTAGGATGGTTTCTTGAACCATGCATACATAACTTCTTCAAATGGAAATGAATTCATTGCATGCAGTAATGGCTTGGTAACTTGAATGCACATGGAAAATAGAGAATGCTGGTAAAGGTAACTAATAGGGGAATATAGAAGACAGTATAAATGCTATATTTATTTGTAATGCACTTTTTTCTTCCAACTGATTTTTTAAACAACTAGATAAAGTAATAATTACAAATCTGTATTGATGGGATTACCATTTAGGAAGATGTAATCTCATTCATACATAAGAGCAAAAAGATGGAGGAGAAAATGGACATGTATAGTTACAATTTTTTTTTCCTGCTGCTTGGTTTTAATATGATTCAGTTGGTTTTAATGTGAACTAGACTATACTGTATTCAGATTCATAAACTTTATTTTTAAGCAGTTTGATTTACCAAACAAGTAAGCAGAAAGTAAGAGTTTCTCTTACCCCTCCCACATACAGTTTCTCCTATTAATAACATCTTGCATTAGGGTACTGTAATTGCTAAAAGTGATGAATCAATATGAATATATTGTTAACTATAGTATATAATTCATTTTAGTGTTCACATTTTGCATCACACACATCTCTGAGTTTGACAAACACATAATATCATGGATCCACCATTATAGTATCACGCAAAATAGTTTTACAGCCCTAGCATTCCCTCACATTTAACCTTTGTTCCTGAACCTCTGGCAACCATTGATATTTACACTGTCTTCATAGTTTTTCCTCTTTCATGATATCATATAATTATAATGGAGATCATATAGACCTTTTCAGTTTGGCTTCTTAAACTTAATATGCATTTAAGTGTCCTCCATGCCTTTTCATGGCTCGATGCCTCATTGCCTTTTATAGGTGGATAATATTCCATCATATGAGTGTACCACAGAATGTTTATCCATTCACCTATTGGAAAACATCTTGGTTATTTCCAATTCCAGGTCATTATAAATAAAGGTATTATAAACATCTGTGCGCAAAAAGTGAAAGATAAAATAGTACTTCACAATTAATTCTATGAAAACAATATTACTCAAATACCAAAGCCAGACCAAGAGAGCACACGAAACTTATGGACCAATAATTTCCCCCTAATAAAGAGGAAAATAAATGGATTATAGAGACTACTACAAAAATTAAATGCTAACATATTGCCAACCTAAAATAAATTAATTCCTAAAAACATACAATCTTCTAAAACTCAATCTGGAAGAAAGAGAAGATCTAAACAGACCAATTACTTGTAACAAAATTGAATCAATAATCAAAAACCTCCCAACAAACAAAAGTCTAGGACCAGAAGAATTCACAAGTAAATTTGAGCAAACATTCAAAAAAGAGTTAATACCTATTTGCCTCCAACTATTCCAAAAACTGTAAGAGGTAGGAAAACTTCAAACTTCTTTCTATGAATCCAGCATTACCCTGATAAACAAAGACACTACAAAAAAAATAGCTATAGGCCAATATCCCAGATGAATATAAACTGAAAAATCTTCAATAAAATATTTAAAGATGTATTAAAAAGTACATTAAAAGGGTCATTCACCATGATAAAGTCCAAGGGAATGCAAGAATTGTTCGATATTTATAAATCAATAAATGTGAAACACCACATCAGCAAAATGCAGGATAATAATCATATAATCATCTCAACAGACACAGAAAAGGTATTTGACAAAGTACAACACCCATTCATAATAAAACAATCCTCAAGAAATGGGTCTAGAGGGAATATACCTCTACATAATAAAGGCTATATATAACAAACCCAAAGCTAACATCATACTCATTGGTGAAAAACTAAGAGCTTTTCATCTAAAATCAGCAACAAGTCAAGGATGCCTATTCTTGCCACTTTTAATAGACAACTACTGGAAGTCTTAGCCACAGCAATTAGACAACAAAAAATAAATAAAAAGCATCCAAATTGGTAAGGAAAAAGTAAAACTTTCATTATTTCCAGATGACATGCTATGATATATGGAAAACCCTAAAGATTCCACCAAAAACTCTTTAAAATATATGAATTCAGTAAAGTCGCACAATACAAAGTTAATGCACAGAAATGTGTTGCATTTTATATATTAATGCTAAATTAGGAGAAAGAGAAATTAAGAAAGCAATCCCATTTACAATCGTGCCAAAAAGAATAAAATACCTAGAAATAAACTTAGCCAAGGAAGTGAAAAACCTGTACTCTGGAAACAGTAAAATATGATGAATAAAGCAGCTAATACACAAAAGATATGTCATGCTTATGGATGGAAGAATTAATGTTGTTAAAATTCCCATACTACCAAAGCAATCTACAGATTTAATGCAATCCCTATTAAAATACCAACAGCAGTTTTCAAACAACTATAAAAAATAATCTTAAATTTTGTGTAGAACCACAAAAGACTCTGAATAGCCAAAGTAATCTTAAGAAAGAAGAAAAGGGCTGTAGTTAATCACAATTCCAGTTTCAACATATAGCACAAAACTATAGTAATTAAAATAATATGGTACTGGCACAAAAATAGATACATAGATCAAGAGAACAGAATAGAGAATCCAGAAAGTAACTCAATTAATCTATAATAGAAGAGGCCAGAATATGCAATGGGGAAAAGAAGGTCTCTTCAATAAATGGTTGTGGGAAAACTGAATGAAACTGAACCACTTTCTTACAACATATACAAAAATAAACTCAAAATGGATGAAAGACCTGAATGTGAGACATGAAAGCATAAAACTTCTGGAAGAAAACATAGGCCATAATCTCTGTGACATTAGTCTTAGCAAGCAACATTTTTCTAGACATGTCTTCTGAGGCAAGGAGAAAAAAAGAAAAAAATAACTATTGGAATGACACCAAGCTAAAAAAACAAAAACAAACAAAACAAAACAAAACAAAAAACCTTTGTGCACAGTGAAGGGAACCAATAGAATGAATAGGCTATCTACTGAATGGGAGAAGATATTCACAAATGATATTTCCCATAAAGGGTTAATATCCCAAATATATGAAGAACTTATATAACACACACACACACACACACACACACACACACACACAGACCAACAACAACAAAGTAATAATCTGATTTAAAAATAGGCACAGGACCTGAATAGACATCTTTCCAAAGAAGACATGCAGATGAGCAACACACACATGAAAAGATGCTCAATTATCATTCATTATTGGGGAAATGCCAATCAAAACCATAATGAGTCTATCACCTTAATTCTGTCAAAATTGCTAGTATCAAAAAGACAAGAAGTAACAAGAGTTGGTGGAGATATGCATAAAAATGAACACTCATGCACTGTCACTGGGGATGTAAACTGGCTTAGTCACTATGGCAAACAATGTGGAAGTTCCTCAAAAAACTAAAAATATAAATATCATATAATCCAGTAATTTCACCGCTTGCTAATGACCCCCAAAAATGAAAATACTAATTTGAAAACATATGCACTCCTATAATTACTTCAGCATTATTTACAATAGCTAAGATATGGAAGCAACCCAAGTGTACAATGCTTTTTTTTATAAATTTTTTTTTTCAACGTTTATTTATTTTTGGGACAGAAAGAGACAGAGCATGAACGGGGGAGGGGCAGAGAGAGAGGGAGACAACAGAATCAGAAACAGGCTCCAGGCTCTGAGCCATCAGCCCAGAGCCTGACGCGGGGCTCGAACTCACGGACCGCAAGATCGTGACCTGGCTGAAGTCGGACGCTTAACCGACTGCGCCACCCAGGCGCCCCTAACAATGCTTATGAATGGATAAAGGAGATGCAGTGTATATACATACATACATATGTATATACATATATGCATACAATTAAGTATTAGCCATAAAAAAGAATGAGATCTTGCCATTTGCAACAAAATGGATGAACATAGATAGTGTTATGCTAAGTCAGATAAAGTCAAATACCATATGATTTCATTTATACATACAATCTAAAAAACAAAAACATAAGTAAACAAACAATGAGCAGAAATAGACCTATACATACAAAGAACAAACTGACAGGTGCCAGAGGAAAAGAGGGAGCATGGACAAAAGGTGTGAAGGGGAGTGGGAGGTACAGGGTTTCAGATAGGGAATGAGTAAGTCACAGGGATGAAAATTACAGCATAGGGAATACAGTCCCTGGTATTGTAATAACGTTGCATGGTGACAGATGGTAGCTAAACTTGTGATAATCATAGCATAATGTACAATCACTATGCTATACATCTGAAAATAATCTAACATTGTGTGTCAACCAAACTTCAGTTACAAAAATTTTGACAAGAGTGCCAAGATAGTTGAATGAAAAAAATAAGTTTTTCTTTGTACACTGCGAAGCCAATTGTAAAACCACATCTAAAAGAAAGTTGTAATCTTTCATCACAATATATACAAAAACTGACTCACAATGAGAGATCTAAATGTAAGAATTAAAATTATAAAACTCTCAGAATAAAACATCTGTGTAAATGTTTGTAAATTTGGATCAAGCAGTGGATTCTTAAATAGGACACCAAAACCAAAAGCAACCAAAGAAAAAATAGACAAATTTGGCTTCATCAGATTTTTTTACTTTTGTGCTTCAGAGTATACTCCTAAGAAAGTGAAAAGAAAATTCATGGAATAGGAGAAAATATTTTCAAATCCTATATATGATAAGGGTCTAGCACCCAAAATATGTAAGTAACTATTAGAATTAAACAGGAGAAAGTCCAATAACTCTAATATAAATTGGACAAAATATACGAATACCATTTTTTCCAAGATGTGCAAATGGATGAGAAATAGATTCAACATCATTAGGGAAATGCAATGCAAAACCATGGTGAGATACCACTTTGCAAATACTAGGATGTTTATAATCAAAGGGACAAACAATAATAAGTTTTGGCAATCATGGAAAAATAGGAACTTTCATGCATTGTTAGAAAATAAAATAGTACAGCTTACTTGGCCATTGCTCATGAAGTTAAACATAAAATTAACATATGACCCAGAAATTCTACTCCTACATATGTATCCAAGAGAATTGAAAACACATGTCCATATACAGACTAGTTAAATGTTTATAACACTACAATTCATAAAAGCCAGAAAAGTGAACACACCCCAAAGGTCCATCAACTGATAAAGGAATAAATAAAATTTAGTATTTCCATACAATAGAATATTTCTTAGCCAAAAGAAAAAATAATAATCCATGCTACAACATGGATGACCCTCTAAAACATGCTAAATGAAAGAAGTCATATACAAAAGACCACATATTGCACAATTTTTTTTTGTATGAAATGTTTAAAATAGGCAAACCCATAGTACAGAAAGGAGACTATTGGTCCAAGGTCTGGAGGGATGAGAAGTGAATGCTAATAGGTATGGGATTTATTTTTGAGGTGATAAAAATATTCTGGAATTTGGTAACTCTGACAACTACACTACTTTGTGAATATGCTCTACCCACTGAATTGTACGCTCTAAAAGGGTGTATATTTTAGTATGTGAATTATATTTCAGTTTAAAAATACTTCAACTATTGGAGCCATTACTAAAGAAGTCAGTAAGAATACAGTTATGGGGATTTGTACATAACCAATCACTGAAACACGAGACTATTTTGAAGTTAACTCAGTAACGGGAAGCAAATAATGCCAAACTTGAGGAAAATTATGGTTTACATCACTCCCTTCTTTTGGCTAAACTACCGAGTCATTCTTGAATGAGAAGTAAATTAATCCTCTTCTGTTATATATAATATATATTTATATTATATATATTATACATTATATATATTTATATTAAAATATTGAAATATTTAATGAAACAAAATAACCTGTCTTCAATGATGTGACAAGAATACAGCTTAGTTCTATCTTTCGAAAATCTTCCAGCCTAAAAGGTAAGGCAGATTGTGTTTAACACGAACATTCTACACCCTTGCATAACTGTTTGCATCATTACTCTGCCATTTATAGCAAACGTTCTGAGTCTGTCATGAAGTATTTGGAGTTGAAGTTGATGTGTACATTGCATTAATCAGTTTCCATAACAGTATTTATCTCAAAGTCTCAGAATGGAGGAGAAATTGGCCATCAGAGAAATTTGGCAATAACTAATGTTTAGATGGTTTGTGATGGTTACACTGATATAGAGAAAAGTCTCGCTGTGAATTGTGGGGATCAGGAGCTGAATTCCAGTCGTGAGGAACACTTGAAAGAAAACATGTTCAACATGATCCCCAAAATAAGGAAGTGCAATGGCTCAAAGATAAGACTCAAAGATAAGACAGCAAGAGGCTGACACAGCTACTTGAATCTGCATACAAGGTCAATATGAGCTCACTATTAAATCGGATTCTCTTAAGCTACTCATGTTGAGCTACATGAAGAATCACACCTGATTCACTACTTGTCACTCCTTCTTCAACCGCGAAGCTTGTCACAGAGTGGTCAGACAATAACTATTTATTGAATAAGTAAAATGACCTCAGCTGTGATACAGGGATATGGGGGCAAAAAACTAAGTCTATCACTGTACTTAACTATCTTTATGTAGACAATCCTTTGAATGATATTAATAGCTTTCATGAAGTCAATAAACATGGTTTAGAAAACTATTCCTTAATTTCTGCATTTTACTCTCAAGAATTAAGTCACTCAATGATCCTTCAAAGTGGCCCGAGGCTTCACTGTAATTCTGGAAGAATTATTGACAAAGAGCTTCCAAAGCTAAGGCAAACAATCTGGCCGAGATTCCTCCTTCCATAGAGAATTCTAAATGCTGCTCACCTATATGCATAGGCTATTAAAAGAATAGCACCAAAGTAAAATTCACCCTATTGTGTTACGCCAGATTCCTTACATTTCCAAAATTGCACCAAGTTTCAGCAAATAGTTACTTCGGTGTTTATTAAAATGTTTCCATCATTTTGATGGTGTCATTTATGTTTTGAAAACCTAAGACTCTGTGTGTTGTGATTTTGTTAGATTAACATTTGTTGAGTAGAGCCCCCAGGGTATGGAGGTGTTAGAAGGTGAGCCACAGTTCAACAAGACAGGAAGGGAAAGTGAGAGGTTTTTTTTTGTTTGTTTTGTATTGTTTTTGGACACAGGTCCAAGAGGTATTCCAGAGCGCCTCAAACGGCCACATGGGGAGATCAAAGCAGGGGGCAGGCAAAACGAACTTCAAGACCTAGGATTCATGCCTTTAAGAGGATCTTGGGGTTGTTCCTGGGCTAGGGCCAGATCGGTCAATTCAATCCAAAACATGGTGGGTTTTACTAAATTTCACAGGGATTTTATCTAAGCGGTGCACAAAGGGAAAGAGATGGGAGAGAATTTACGCAGTAGAAACTGCTTATGTTCAGGGTGTTACAGAAGTCATACCAGGAATTTATGTTTTCCTGTGACTCTGTTGATTGTTATCTAGGGCATGCACTTGAGGGAGGAGTAGTTAGTGTCAGTTCCAGGTTCCTGCAGACTCTTTAGCCACACAAAATGGATGCTGAGACACCAATATTATCGAGTAGTTTAGCTAGACTCTCAACAATGTAGATGCTTTTTTTCAGTTGTGGCAGCTGCCTAAAGAACAAGAGAAGATGATCTGTATGAAAGTACAGTTTGCATTTTATCCAAATTTTACTCTCACAACGTCAGCTTCTTCGTATTTTTTTTTGTTTGAATCACAGTTAAAATACATAGCTCGATTATTGGTAAGACACTCCTTGATATTTTGATCAAACTTCTTTGACTAAGTGATTATACTGATATCGGAAAATCCATGGAAGTTATGGCTACCACGCAAATGATATCCTGGTTTCTACGTGCAGTATAACATCCATAATAAACAGGAGATAATAAAGTTGTGATTACTATAGTTCTTGGTAAGAATTTATTCGTCTAATAAAATGTTTAAAAGCCAGGAAATTAAATAATTCTCTTTGATATATTAAAATTATTTCTACACTGAAAATTACCACATATTTATGTATTCACTCAACAAATTTGTATTAAGGGTCTACTGAATGGCAGGCACTTAGTGGCATATATAGGAGAGAAGATACAGTGAGTCTGTTACCCAGGATAGTGTATTTTCAACAACGTTTAAGATCGTTTGAGCATCACGGATGTTAAGAAATGATTAACAGATTTTGGAAGAAGCGGTGTGAAAGCAAATCTCAGATGTTTCCTGTGTTTTTCATACTGTACTAATATTTTACAAGGCATGTAGATAAGGTAATCAAAAATGTTTTAATCTTTTCCTTTTTAATGTCTTATTTCCTGACTAACCAACACTGTCAGACACTTACGCACTTTTGACCCAATCCTTCCCTAGACTTGCTTCTCCTATGGTAGAACTTGGATGATAGCTTTCAAAAAGTTTCTTTATACCCCCCACTCAAAATTAAATGCTATAAATACTGGAATATCTTTTTTATGACATAGCATGTTGTTTGAGGTACAGCCATAGTACCATCTTTTACCAGGGCACTAATCAAGTTTTCTTTTTGTATTATCTGTCCATTGATATGTCAAAAATCTATCACAACACAAATAAGTCAAATAATTCAAAGGCAGTTCATGAGTTGTTATATTTTATGCTATAAATGTGCAGTGTCATGAATATGGTACAAGTCAATAAAAATCTTTAATAAACTAATGGTTTACTGCTTAAAGAAAGCTTTCAATGAATCCTTTGCAAAGATAAAAATCACTGACATTTAGGAGGCCTAAGTGGCTCAGTGTGTTGAATGGTCAGCTCTAGATGTCACCTCAGGTCATGATCCCTGGATGATGGGATCAAAGCCCCGTGTTGAGATTCATTCATTCATTCATTCATTCTCTCTCTCTCTCTCTCTCACCTCCCCCCCTCCCGTCCCCCTCTGTCCCTCTCCCGGCTCATGCACACTTTCTCTCTAAAATAATTTTTTAAAACAATCACTGACATTTAATCAAGTATATAAATAGGGACTTTCTTACATTAGGTTTTCTTAATATGGTATAATCTCACAAGTTTCCCCAAACCTTTTGACTCTGTATATACTGTTATTGTTGCCAATTTCCCTGGGCTAAAAGACACACAGATAGCTAGTAAAACATTATTTCTGGGTGTGTCTGTGAGGGGGGTTCTGATGAGATTAACATTTGAATTAGAGACGTGAGCAAAGAGCCCTCCCCAATATGTGTGGGCATTATGTAATTCCTTGAGGGCTCAAAGAAAAGAAAAAGGTAGAGGAATCGTGAATTCTCCCACAATCTCTGAATTGGGACATCCATCTTCTCCTGCCCTTGCACATCAGTGATTTTCAAGCCTTGGACTCATACTGGATTTACCCCCTCTACTCCACTCCCCTTAGTTCTCAGACCTTCAAACTCATTCCTGGTTCCCAACTTCCAAAGGGCACACTGTGGGATTTCTCAACTTCCGTAATCACATAAACCAATTATATGATGAATAGCTTTCTTTCAGCAGTATGTGAAATATATATATGTATATATATATGTATATATATATACATATACACATATATATGTATATATATATACTATATATATATACATATATATATTTCACAATACATATATATATTGATATATATATGCACACATACACACATATCTCAATTTTTTTATGCTTTGTTTTACAGCATTTTACAGATATCACATTTTTAACAAAGTAAAGGTGTCTGGAAGCCCTGCATTAAACAATTTATTTTCGTTGTTTTTCCAACAACATTTGCTCACTTCATGTCTCTGTGTCACATTTTGATAATTCTCACAATATTTCAAACTACTTTATTTTGTTATAATGATCTGTGACCAGTGATTATGACTCACTGAAAGGTGAGATGATGGTCAGCATTTTTTGGCAGTATTTTTTTTTAATTTTTTTAACACTTTTATTTATTTTTGAGAGAGACAGAGCACGAGTGGGAGAGGGGCAGAGAGAGAGGGAGACCCAGAATCTGAAGCAGGTTCCAGGCTCTGAGCTGTCAGCACAGAGTCCCACCTGGGACTCAAACTAGTGAACTGTGAGATCATGACCTGAGCCGAAGTCAGCGCTTAACCGACTGAGCCACCCAGGCACCCCAACAGTAAAGTATTTTTTAATTAAGGTATGTATATTTTTTTAGACATAATGCTGTTACATACTTAAGAGACTACAGTATAGTATAAACCTAACTTTTATATGTTCTGGGAAACCAAAACTTTATGTGATTGCTTTACTATGATATTTGCTTTATTGCAATGCTCTGAATATCTCCAAGGTATTCCTATACATCCTGTTGGTCCCATTTCTCTAGAGAACCCAGACTAATACAGAGTCCAAAGGAATTGTACCAGGAGCACACTCAAGTTCCTTCCAGTTATAAAATTTGATGTTATACCTTGATGCAATAGCTACTTCCTTTATGTTAGAAGCTTCTAATCAGTACCTATAGCATAAAGGTACAAATTACTTAAATTAATCATCTAGTTCCTTCTTGAGGTAATGTAAGGTATTTGTAGGCTACATTTCTAGTCTCTGTCATGTTCAGAGTCACAGGCAAACTCTAAATAGAGTTTTTCTAAGTGTTCAGATATTCAGAGGGCTTCGGTAACAAGACGGCTGTCAATGCTACCTGGACTGCAATTTTGTCATCCCTACTCCAGCCTGCTTCTTGAGGATTTCACAATAAACCGAAACTATTTTCTGTCGTCTCATTAAAAGGGATTACAAAAACAAAGTTTAACTTGAAGGGTAAATATACTCTCTTTTAAACCGAAAGCAGTATTATATTCTAATTATTGAGACACCTATCATGTTTGCTATCCCTATTGATTTTTTTCCCATCATTATGTTGAAAAATCTTTTCAGTCATGACCCAGTGGAAGATGAAGTCTAAACATGAAATTTGAAAGTTCATAGGTACTTTGGGGATACTATAGCACTCAACCTGATGTAGATTAACAGCCTTGGATAATTGAAAGGACATTTACATTAGAAAGTTTCTCAAAGATTCTAAACAGTGAAATTACAGGCGAAGTTATTGCAAAAAGTAACTCTACATGACTCAGGATAATTACCTGATTCATATCAATGGAACTAGCATGGAATCACTTTAGAAGACAAAATGTTACAATTGTTTGCACTGAAATCATAGTCTTCCACCTACTTCAGATATTGGCATGATGATTGACTATCTCAATACGAGTATCAGTGTTCTCCCAAATACCCTGACATTTGAAATTTTATAATTGAACTGTGTGCTATTCCTTATATTCCTGTCAAAGTGATTTCTGCTCCTAGAATTCCCACCATGTTCTCCCACCTAAAATTTTCTTCTGTCTACATATCTCTCACATGCACCTTCTGATTTTACTTCTCTGCTCCTACCTACAGATGAGATTATACACTCATTTGTCTTCCCCTTTCTCCTCATCAGCAGTAAAATCACAGCACTTGCAGTGCCTTACTGCACTTACTGGGTGACTGTCTTCCTCTTTATAACAGCAGTCTCCCGATCCAGAAAAGCAACAGTGCTTTCTTAGTAACCCAAACCTATCCCAATGCTGTCAGCACAGAGCCCGATGCAGAGCTCGAAATCACAAACCATGAGATCATGACCTAAGCCAGAATCAAGACTCAGAGGCTTATAAATGTCCATCGAATGACGAGTGGATAAAGAAGATGTGGTTTATAAATACAATGGAGTATTACTCTGCAATCAAAAAGAATGAAATCCTGCCATTTGCAACAACGTGGATGGAACTGGAGGGTATTATGCTAAGTGAAATAAGTCAGTCAGAGAAAGACAGATACCATACGTTTTCAGTCATATGTGGATCTTGAGAAACTTAACAGAAGACCATGGCAGGGGGAAGGGGAAAAAATAGTTACAGAGAGGGAGGGAGGCAAACCATAAGAGACTCTTAAATACTGAGAACAAACTGAGGTTTGATGGGGGGTGGGGGAGAGGGGAAATTGGATGATGGGCATTGAGGAGAGCACCTGTTGGGATGAGCACTGGGTGTTGTATGGAAAACAATTTGACAATAAATTATATTTGAAAGAAAGAAAGAAAGAAAGAAAGAAAGAAAGAAAGAAAGAAGGAGGAAAAGAAAACAAAACCAAAGAAAACAAAAGAAGACTCAGAGGCTTAACCGACTGAGCCACCCAGGTGCTCCCAACTCATGTTTCTGAGTTGCTTTATTCTATAAATGGAAAAACTGAGTCTCAGAGACATATAAATAGCTTTTCTAAAGTCATTCAGCTGATATGTCTACAGAAGTCAGAGTCCCCATTCTTCTAAGTTTATCAGTTTTCTACAGAACTATAACACATTAAACAATGCAAGTGGTCTGTATACATCCTAGTTATTTTACTTATTCCTTTTTCCTCTATCTTTTATAAAATAACATCCTGAACAGACTTGCTCTTTAAATTCCTGAAAACCAAAACTTCCAAGCCTTTGTAAACACACCATTTTAGCCCCTACTCTTTGGTTTGCTCATTTTGCACACTTCGGAATCTTGCCTATGCTCTCAGAGCCAAGAAATCTCCCTGTTCTAATTGCCTGAGTATCTGCCCCACCGCCATTAACCATATAATCCCAAAGCAGCCAGAAAGCAAAATTTCACTTACTATGTATTTTATCTTTATTGATACACAGTGTGATTATACCTCTGAAGAGGTAATGCTCCAGAAATATTAGGCATGTTCATTTGAGATCCATGAGCCATTTCAGATGATAAAAAAAAAAGTACCACTTTATGGAATTTGAACCAGCCCATTAACTTTGCATTGCATAAAACTATCAGGTTAGGTTTTTTAATTGAACAGGCTTGAACTTTCTTAGTGGCTATTTCTTCCTTTCTATATTAAAATCTCATTCTTATTGCCTCTGAGTATACAAACATGCATATACATATACAAACACTGCATTTAATTAAAACCAGAAAGCCCATTTACTTAATTAGTTAGTGTGAATAAAGCACCCTTTGGAAAAGATACTACCAACTTTTACCCCTTTAGGAAAACTATAAAACAAATAGAAAATCTCTGACTTTCCTTGACTCTCTATAAATTGTGTTCAGAAATGTGCCAACATTTACATACATACATGCTTCAGATGCCACAACAGGATTTTTAAACAAGTTCATAGCATATGTAGTCAGAAAACAGTGTCATTTTCAGGAAAATAAAAACTAGTAAATAAAACTACTTGATTTTTATTTTCAAATTTTCCCTGTAGTTTAATAAAACCTACTGAGCAATAAACATCAGACATATTTCTAAATACTTCACACAAAGTATTTTATGCCAATGTTTACAAGACCATTATAAAGTAGAGTATTACAATTGCCTCCAAACATAGTTGAGGAAACTTAGGCATGTATAGATTACTTAATTTTACTACATTTTCACACCTAGTAAATGGTAGAGCTTGCATTTGTATCCAGGGAATCTGGACTTCAAAGTCTATGCACTTCGTCATTGAACTGTACAAACCTGTTAATCAAAACAAGTGCAAATTGTAAATCTTACTTGAAAACATACTTGCCTACTTACTCTCACATACTTGTGAATACTCTAGTAATCTGTCACTGTTCAAAAGTGAATCTTTTGGAGATTTGTAATTCTACTGGATATTATGTAACACATCTAAACTCTTTAGTCTGAGGTGCTGGGTGTCTCAATTGTTGGGCATCTTACTCCTGATTTTGGCTTAGGTCATGATTCCAGGGTAGTGGGATCAAGCCACATACTGGGTTCCATGATGAATGTGGAGCCTGTTTAGGATTCTCTCTGCCCTTCTCCCTCACTCATGAGCTCAGTCTCTTTCTCTCTAAAATAAAAAATAACAATTAACAAATAAAATGAAATCTTTATTCTGTTATGCATTGATTTATACCTTCTCATCTGTGGTAAGGTTAACTGTGCCCTAAAACTACTCCAATAATCTCTTGTATTACTCATTTATTTGCCTTTTTTAAGTTTTTATTTTCATTCCAGTTAAAATGCAGGGTCATACTAGTTTCAGTTATACAATATAGTGATTCACCAATTTCTTACATCACCCAGTACTCACCATGACAAAAACCCTCCTTAATCCTCATCAACTAAGGTTTCACCCATCTCCCAAACCCCTCCTGGTTGGAAACCATCAGTTTGTTCTCTGTAGTTAAGAGTCTGTTTCTTTGTTTGACTCTATCTTTTTTTTTTTAACCCTTTGGTAATTTGTTTCATTTCTTAAATTCCACATAGGAGTGAAATCATATGGTATTTGTCTTTCTGACTTACTTTGCTTAGCATTATACTCTCTGTCTCTATTCATGTCCTTGCAAATGGCAGGAGTTCAATCTTTCTAAAGGCTGAATAATATTCCATACTATATATATACACCATACCTTCTTTATCCATTCGTAAATCAATGGACACTTGGACTGCTTCCATATCTTGACTATTGTAAATAGTGCTGCAATAAACATAAGGGTGCATGTATGCCTTTGAATTAGTGTTTCTATAGTCTTTGAGTAATTATCCAAGAGTGCAGTTAAGGATCCATTATTTTTGTGTGTGTTTCTTCAATACTTTAATACTATGAAAGTTCTGGAATTTCCTCCAAATTTGGAAATTGGTACATTAGCTATTTGAGAAAACCAAATATAGGGACCCCCTGAGGTGAAGCTGTATGTTAAATGTGTTATGACCACTCTTAGGAATTTATTAACTACAAAATAATTCAAAGTTTAAGCAGGATAGTGACCTGATGTTCTAGTTCATCATGCATTAGGAACAGAAACCAGAAAGAAAAGGATAAGTTAAGTAAAAGTGACCACTCAGTATTAAAGAAGAAAGCCTAGACACACAAAAACTTACATGGGTTTGTGTTAATGTTTTAAATGCGAAATATTAATGGTGAATATTCCAAACAGTGATGCAAATTGTTACTAAAAGGATAAAATGTGTTCAATCTCAGTAGTTTAGAAAACAATATATTGTACCAAGTGATATACTATGCAAAAATGTCTTTTAAATTGAATGACCTTTTAAAAATAAATATTTTAACTTAGAAGAGAAAGTTATTTGTAAAAAGTACATATATGACACATTTAAATAAATTTATCTAGATAAAACATTTCTATAGTTCCTATAGTCAGATAAATTGTTTTCTGTGTCATACATTGATTATAAACAAATTTTATAAAGACAGCACTATGCCTTTTAATTATTTTTATTCCCCTCATAGACTGTAAAATAATTCACTGTATATCGGCACAGCTAACTCAAATTTTATGGCCTTCTCGTCTACTGCCATGACTTTCATCCATTCTGTCACCGGAAACCAAACTGCTCTAATTTATAAGCTATTTATTTGGAACTCATTTTTTTTGATATGTTCTTAAAACCTGTGGTCTTTTTTGCTCATTTATCTAACTGGTTTTGATTACTTTGCTGAACTCTTCAGGAATCTTGTCATAAATACTAGGGGTAAAAGGAGGAGCCAAATACTAACGGCTAAGAGTCAAGCATCTACTGTGATAAAACATTCCTAGGCACTGTTGGGGATTTATGTATTATGAAAACACTTTAGGTATTAGATATATATGAAAGTGGTATAAGAAACCCAGAATGAAATCATCTTCCTCTACCATTGAACAATTTCTACTCGATAAAAATCTGATTCTATTATTAACAAGGACAAAATTAAAGTAAGCATTCAATCTTTGGAAATAGTCAAGTCATTAAGTTAATTTATAGCATGTTATTAAAATATGGACACATGAATAAATATTTCAGTCAATTTAATTGCCAATGTGGAAATGCTATAAAAGTGCTCCCTAAATGCCCAGGCAATAAAAATACAGAAAAACAAAAGGCAAGGGAATGATAAAAGGCAAGATGAAGAGGAAAGGAACTCAGGTAGGAAGACTGAGTGGAAAAATCTGATAAAAGAGAAGGAGAATAGAATGAATCAAAGAAAATCAGAGTGGAGAGGAGTTATTAGCTTTAGGAAAAGGTAAATTCCAAGATATTCATTTTGACTATTTACAATTCCATTTTGGGTGGTTTAAACAAATGGCAAATGTCCACCATAGAACCTTGAATATTTTAATATTTTAGACCTAATAAGGTCAGAGAACAGTAAACTTATCTCAATATTTGTTTGTTTTAAAAATTTATATTAATATATAAGGGTAGCTTAAACATATACTAATGTGGTTTTTCTCATATGCACTTTAGAGTGCCTAACTTTCTACTTTGTTATCTAAAATCACCTCAGTGTTAGGAGGATACATTTTTAAAACTGTAATGCAAATAATAATAACAATAGCAATTACAAAAAAAAAGATCTTTAAATATTTCTTAAAATTACTCTGGGCCATTTGCTGTCTTTAATGTTTTGCATATGTAATGGCCACTATCAATTGGCATATTCAATATCCATTTCAACTTCCTTCTGGTATACTTTCCTGTATGCTGAGACGTTAAAAATTTAATCGTCAGATTCTCTCATAGTCAGGATTCCAGATTTGATTTAGCATCCATCCATCATATGTTGTCATACATATTTGAATTTGGAACTGTGCAAAGTGGAAAGAGATGCAGAATATGAGGTTTCATTTTGTTGATGTCAACAGCAATATGGCCCTATGTTTAATGACCATTTGATTTGGAGACTCCTTTAGTAAAACTAGCAGTTTCTTGTTGTGGCCTAGGAGAATTAATTTGTGGTTATCAATGCCCAGATTTTGAGCCCTGGAGCCTACTTCTGCAGTGTGATTCTAAAGATAAAGAGTTGTTCTGAAGTTTGGCCAGAAGCCAGTTCTCTCAATGATATTTTTAGCCAGTGAATATCTGGCAACAAATCATTTTCTTTGTAGGTTTGGGCAAGTTGTTTGTGTTGTCTGCAACTAACCCCTATCCAAATGCATCATATCAAGAAAACAAGAGTTAAGATGTATTCTCTGACAACCAAAGCAGGATTTTCAAGTTCAAAGCAAAATAGTGGGCTTGATAGCTAGAATTTCTGAAGATAAAAAGAATACTATTCAAATTTCTTTAGCTCTCCAATATAAGATGGGATTTAGAACATACCCCAAATATGGCATCTTGTTATGCTGAAAATCTTAAACTGAAGGAGTCTGAAAAAATGGCAGAATCAGGAGGGTCACTCTGACTTCCCAATTCACCCTTCTTCCATGAAAGCAAGATTATCAATCTCCCAAGTAAAAGGTACATTCCTTGTACCAGGAGGAAATAAAACATTCTTATCACCTAAGAAAGGGAATTTGGGGGCCAAAGATCTGTACAGACAAATCTTGTTAAATTAACCCTTCTCTTCCTAGTTACTTCTTCACCATTTACTGCCCCTAACCCAAACTCCTTTGTCTTGTCAATTTTTCACAAATTATTATTTATTTAAAAGGCTTAAAAGTTTCAGGGTCCCTGGGTGGCTTGTTCAGTTAAGTGTCTGACTCTTGATTTTGGCTCAGGACATGATCTCATGGCTTGTGGGTTCAAGCCCCACATCGGGCTCTATGTTGACAGTGCAGAAATGGCTTGGGATTCTCTCTCTCCCTCTTTCTCTGACCCTCCCCCACTTACTTGTATATATGCCCATGCTCTCTTTCTCTCAAAATAAATAAAATAAACATTTATAAATAAATAAATAGTTTATAAATGAGAGATTTTTAAATAAAAGCTTCTCACTCTGGTGAGTCCTCTGGGTCTTTATTCTCTTGTGAAGGCTCCAATGTAGATGCAAAAATTCAATAAAATTTGTACGCTTTTCTCCTGTTAATCTGTCTTTGTCAGCATAATTTTCAGACCCAGCCAGGAACCCTCAAAGAGTCAAGAAAAATGTTTCCCTCTCCTATATTTACTTGAAGCAAATTAAAACATTTCTTGATAGAAAGACCACTAAAAAGAGAAGAATGTAGTCTCCACAATATCACTATGATTGAAGGAATAAGACAAAAGACCCCAGCGAGAAAAAAAGGTTGAAACATCTGTTTTGATCTCCTATGTCCATGTTGGGTCCCAGAGTGGAGAGGCAGGTAAGATCATGAAATGTAAAGGAGAAGATTTGTCTCACTTTTGGAGGGACATTCCCTTGAAGGGTGCTCCAGAATAGAATGTTTGGAGTGGCCATGCCAAAAGGAGTCTTAATATTTTTTCTAGCTCATTAAACTAGAAGGGAGCCAAGACTGTTACTTTTCTGATCACATTTGATATTGTGATTTATAATGAAAAATATGTTTTTGGTCCTTGTCCCTCTGCCTTCACAAAATTCCTAAAACCCTTGGAATTTCCTAAGTGATAGGAGCAATAAAGATGTCTGTGGTTATTAAAGAAGCCCCTTTTAACAACACTAAAGTTTATGTTAATGAGGTGACTTTTAGAAAGCTCTTAAGAATGGGAGCTGATTGCCAGGGGGAATAAAACACTTGATTAGAAGGTTGGAAATTTCAACCCCAACTCCCCCACCTCCTACATCAAGGGAGACAAGAGGAGGTTGATTCAATCACCAACTGCCAATAATTTAATCAGTCATGGCTATATAATGAAGTCTCCTTAATGACCCAAAAGGACAAGGTTAGGAGAGCTTCTGAGTTAGTGAACAAGTGGACATGCAGGAAGAGTGACACAACCTGGAGTAGGCATGGAAACTTCTTGCTCCTTTCTCCCATGCCTTGCCCTATGCTTATCTTCTATCTGGCTGTTCTGAGCTATATGCTTTTGTAATCAACCAATAATGTAGTAAGTAAAATGTTTTCTGGAGTTTTGTAAACTGTTGTAGCAAATTAATGGAACCTAAGTTTGAGGATGAGGAACCTCCGATACACAGCCAGTCAGAAGCACAGGTAATTTTTTGAACGTGGTGACATTTGCTGATCAGAATTGGAGTATTGAGAGTAGAGGAAGCACACAGAAGAGTGTTTTTCCTTTACAGCACCTCTTAAGTCCTACATGGTATGTATGAGACAAAATGTTTCTGTGTATCATAGAGTGGGATCATATAAGGAAACTGAGTTGAGCATGCCATGGGGGCTACTATAGCAAAGCATGAGATGAAACTATAGCAGAAGCTGTGATACAGAATGGGGAAGCATGAGCCAGATGAAGGAACATGGCAGATGCTCAAGGGAATTTCATATCCAATGAAATTCTAACTGAAACAAATCAGCCTGCAGCACATCAGTGTCCTAGCCAAACTAACAAACAGCAGATCAAAAGTTAGGCTAGGAGTACAGTCACATTAGCATCAGATACCAATGGTGTCTATCGATAATAAGGGATAGTAAATTTAGATCTCACATGTTACTAGTCTAGAGAGAAACCCAGACCAATTAATTATTCTACAGGAGAAATGTGTTGACCCAAAGGACACAGAGGGCATCAAAAATACTATTTCCTTCAACCCCCACAGTGTCAGAAAAAACACACATCATCCCTATACAACTAGATAGCACTAGAAAAAAAATAAAGAAAGAAGGGGAAAAAAAACACAAACACAGATAATCAAACCCTTCTTAAACTGTCCCATTCAAGTTTCACTGTGCTAGTCAGCCTAATTTACCTCATAAAAGTTTAAGAAACCAACGCGAATTAGCAAAAGAAAAAGACAATTGAAAAATGCAGGGTTAATCCACCTTCAGTTACTTAAACAATGACCCTGGGAATTCATGTCTTACAAACTCAGTTATGATATTTTTGATATGGTTTATTCTTTTTTTTTTTTTTAATTTTTTTTCAACGTTTATTTATTTTTGGGACAGAGAGAGACAGAGCATGAACGGGGGAGGGGCAGAGAGAGAGGGAGACACAGAATCGGAAACAGGCTCCAGGCTCTGAGCCATCAGCCCAGAGCCCGACGCGGGGCTCGAACTCACGGACCGCGAGATCGTGACCTGGCTGAAGTCGGACGCTTAACCGACTGTGCCACCCAGGCGCCCCAATATGGTTTATTCTTAACCAGGATATCCCCAAATGATGAAAAGTGGCTCCTGAAACTGCCAGGTAAAATGTAACCAATGTGAAAAAAAAAAAGTGTTCTTCTTTCACAAAGCTTCTGATAAAGTCTAGGTCCTCTTTTTGAACCAGTCACTCTTATCCCAATTGGTCAATTTTGGGTCATGTGATCACGTAGAGGTAAGGGTTGAATAAAGGTTAAAGAAATTCCTAAGACATTGCCAGAGGATGCTAACAAAAACGATATCTGCCACATTAGCTTTCTCCATGATACTGCTAGATTTCTGCTAGTTCACTTACTTTTATTTCTCTATTTTTAGTTTCTTTCATTAGTTCTTGTCTCTCTGCACTCCATCTCCCTACATTTGATCATAGATGATGTTCTTACATCCACCTTTTTTTTTAACATTATAGTTTCTCTGTAGATTATCTTGATTATTCTTTCTGATAGTCTTCATGTTGGTAACTCTGACTCAAAATTCATATTACCTAAGTCATAGTCCTGAGATCTAGGCTTGCATTTCTAATTTCCCTCGGGACTTTCACCATATTCCACATCTCAGTTACTGAGTATATCTATGCGTAGCTTTAAGCTAGAAACTTCATATCACATATCGAATCTGTCACTTATTGTTTTTCTTAAACACTTATTTTTTAGAGCAGTTTTGGGTTCACCACAAAATTAAGAGGAAGATACAGACATCTAGTAGTACAGAGTAGTACATTTGTTACAAATGAGGAACATACATTGGCATATCATAATTGTAAAATGTCCATAAGTTATGTTAGGGTTAATTCTTGGTGTGTATTTTATGAGTTTGGAAAAATGTATCCATCATTATAGTACCATTCAGAATATTTTCACTGTCCTAAAAATCCTTTGCTCTACCTACTCATCTCATCTCCACCCTCTACCCCTGACAACCAGTCTTTTTCCTGTCCCCAGAGTTTTGGTTTTTCAAGAAAGTCATGTAACTGGAATCATACCATATATCACCTCTTCAAATTGGCTTCTTTCACTTAATATTACAAACTTAAGTTTCTTCTGTGTCTTTTCATGTCTTGATAGTTCATTACTTTCTAGCTCTAAATAGTATTCCAATGTCTGGATGTACCACAGTTATCTATCTGTGGACACAGATAGTTAACCATTGTGGACATTGTAGTTGCTTCCAACTGTGGCAATTATGAATAAAACAGCTGGAAACATCCATATGCAGACTTCTGATTGAACGCAAGTTTTTCACTTTTTTGGGTAAACAGCACAAAGTGGGATGGTTGGATCATATGGTAAAAATTAGTTTAGTCTTTCAAGAAACTGCCAAACTGTCTTCCAAAGTGGGAATACCATTTTGCATTCTTATCAGCAATGATTGAGAGTGCTGTTGCTCCTATATGCTCACCAGCAATTGGTGGTTTTAGTGTTTGAGATTTTGGTCATTCTAATAACTGGCAGTAGGTATCTTGTTGTTTTAATTTTCAATACCTGATAACATATGACATGGAGAATCTCCTCACATGCTTATTTGCCATTCATAGCTCTTCTGTGGTGAGATACTTGTTAACATGTTTGGCCAGTTTTTGTTTTGGTTTTTTTTTTTTTGAGCTGTTTTCTTACTGTTGAGTTTTAAGTGTTCTTCATAAATATTTAATAACAGTCTTTTATCAGAAAGGAGAAAAAAAATTCTTTTGCAAATATTTTGCAAATGTCTGTGACTTATTTCCATATACTCTCAACATTTTTGTGTTTTAAATTTAAGTCCATGATCTATTTTGAATTAATTTTTTTGATGTGTGTATGGTCTGTGTCTAGATTTATTTATTTGTTTTTGCATGTAGATGTCTAGCTGTTCTTGGTATCATTTGCCAAAAAGACTATCCCTGCTCCATTGTATTACCTTTGCTTCTTCGTAACAAAGGCTACATTTCTATTTCTCAGCTTTCTAGTCTGTTCCATTTTTTGGCTTATTTATTTTTTCACCAATACCACACTCTCTGAATTATTGTGCTTTATAGTAAGTCTTGAAGTCAGGTAGTGTTGGTCCTCAAATTTTGTTCTTCTTTAATATTATGTTACTTATTCTGGGTCTTTGTGTTTTTATGCAAATTCTAAAATCATTGTAATATATACAAAATAACTTTCTGTTATTTTGATTGGGATTGCATTGAGTCTATAGATCAAGTTAGGATGTCTTAACAATAGTGTGTCTTCCTATCCATGAACATGGAATATTTTTCCATTATTTAGTTCTTTGACTTCATCAGAGTTTGGTAGCTTTCTTCATTCAAATCTATCATCAAAATACCTATTTTGTTAGATTTACATTTCTTTCAATTTTGTTAAAGTGAATGGTATTGTGTTTTTAATTTTAAACCTATCTGTTGGTTGTTAGGATGTGGGAAATCAATTAACTTTTGTACATCAACCATTATCTTGCAACCTTGCTATGATTGCATATTAGTTCTATGAAAATTTTCTTGTCACTTCTTTTCGATTTTCTACATAGATGAGCATGTCATCTGTGAACAAAGAGTTTTATTTTTTCTTAATAATCCATGTACTTTTTATTTCTTCTGCTTGTCTTACTGCATTAGCTAAAACTTCTAATATAAGATGCCAGGTTTTCATGGTTAAGTTTGATGTTATCTGTAGCTTTTTTGTTCATGTTCTTTTCCTATTTGAGGAAGTTCTCTATTCCTAGTTTACAGGCAGCTTTTGTCATCAATAGGTGTTAGATTTTTTTTTTTTAAAGATTTTTTTTTTCAACGTTTATTTATTTTTGGGACAGAGAGAGACAGAGCATGAACGGGGGAGGGGCAGAGAGAGAGGGAGACACAGAATCGGAAACAAGCTCCAGGCTCTGAGCCATCAGCCCAGAGCCTGACGCGGGGCTTGAACTCACGACCGTGAGATCGTGACCTGGCTGAAGTCGGACGCTTAACCGACTGCGCCACCCAGGCGCCCCAATAGGTGTTAGATTTTATCAACTGCTTTTTCTGCGTTTATTCGTTTTTTGTTTAATTATGCGATGATTACATTTGTTGATTTTTGAATATTGAAACAACTCTGCCCACCTGAGATAACCCCACTTGTATGTATTGTGTAATTCTTTTTATACACTGTTGGATTCAAGTTGCCAATATTTTGTTGAGAATATTTGCATCTACATTCATGAGAGACATTGGTGTATAGTTTTCTGGTTATTTTTCTGTCTGGTTTGTATTCGGGAAATGCTGGCCTTGTACAATGAGTTGGGAAGTATTCCCACTGCTTCTACCCTCTGAAAGAGATTGTGAAAAAATCATATATAATTTATTTATTCAATGGTAAAATTTGGTAAAATTAACCAATGAACCCACTTGGGCCTGGTGCTTTCTGTTTTAGAAAGTTATTAATTTACTGATTCAATCTCTTTAATGGATATAGCCCTATTCAGATTGTGTATTTCTTCTTGTGTGACTTTGGCAGCTTGTGTCTCTCAAGAAATTGGTCCATTTCATATGGGTTATCAAATTTTACAACTCTGAGTACAGAGCTATTAAGAGCATTCCTTTATGAATTTTTTAATGTCCCTATCTTTAGTGATGTCTGCTCTTCATTTTGTGTCTGCTCTTTTTTCTTAGTTAACCTGGCTACTGGCTTAGTTATCATATTAATCTTTTCTAAGATTAATTGGTTTCATTGATTTATCTATCAATTATCTATTTTTTATTTCATTTTATTCTGCTGTAATTGTTTCTTTTCTTCTGTTTAGATTTAAGGTGTTCTTCTTTTTATAGTTTCCTTAGGTGAAAACCTAGATTATTAATTTCTGATCTTTCTTCTTTTCTACTAAATGTACCAATGGTCTAAGTTTCCCTCTAAACACTGCTTTCAATACATCGCACAAATTTTAATAGGTTCTGTTTTCATTTTTACTTAGTTCAAAATATTTCAAACTTTCTCTTGAGATTTTTCCTTTGCCACATGTATTAATTAGAAATGTGGATTTCAGCATATTTCAGTTATCTGTATGTTATTTTTATATAGATTAATAACCTTGTTGTCTGAGAGCAGTCATTGTATGATTTGTTTTATTCTTTTACTTTCTTAAGGTGAATTTTATGCTCCAGAATGTTTATCTCGGTAAATGTTGCATATACTTTTAAGAAGGTTGTGTAGTCTGTTGGTGTGGGATGAAATAGTCAGAAGACAATTATATGCAATTGATTCACTATGTTGTTAAGTAGATTCATCTATTTCTCCTTGGAATTACATTACCTTTTGCCTAATGTATTTTGACACTCTACTATTAGGGACATACATAGTAAAGATAGTTATGTCTTCTTAAAGAATTGACTTCCTTATCATTTTGTAATAATCTTTTTTATTCTGATAATTTTCCTTGCTTTGAAAACTGTCCTTTCTGAAATTAATAAAGCTAATCCTGCTTACTTGCCATTAATTTTAATATGGTTACTTTTCTTCATCCATTTGCTTTTGATCTATATATGATTAATATTTAAAGTGGGTTTCTTGTAAACAACATAAAGTCAGGTCTTGTTTTTGATCCTGTGAAAATATGAATTTAATTGGTATTTATAATATTTGACATTCAAAGTAACTATTGATAAATTTGAATTTTGAATTTATATCTACTATAATTATTACATCTTCCTATTTTTTACTTTTTTCTTTGTTCCTACTTCTGTAATTTTTTTTTGTTCTTTTGTGGTTTTACTTTAATTTTTATTTTAAATCCAGTTAGTTTACATACAATGTTATATTAATTTCAAGTGTATGATGTAGTAAGTTAACACTTCCACAAAACACGTGGTGCTCAACATAAGTGTCTCCCTTAATCCTCATCAACCATTTAACTTATCCTCCACCTACCCACCTCTCCTCTGTTAACCATCAGTTTGTTCTCTACAGTTAAAAAACTGTTTCTGGGTTTGCCTCTCTCTCTTTTTTGGTCATTTTGATCTTTGTTTTGTTTTTAATTCCATTTATGGGTGAAATCATGGTATTTGTTTTTCTCTGACTTATTTCACTCAGCATAACACTCTCTAACTTCATCCGCATTGATGCAAATGACAAGATTTTATTTTTAATGGCTGAACAATATTCCATTGTGTGTGTGTGTGTGTGTGTGTGTGTGAGTATACATATATATATATACACATACATACCACCTTTTCTTTATCCATTCATCTGTCAATGGATATTTGGGCTCTCTCCATAATTTGGCTATTGGTGACCAAGCTATTAACATTGGGATGCATGTATTCCTTTGAATTCGTATTTCCTTTAAGCAAATACCTAGTAGTGCAATTGTTAGATTGTAGGGTAGTTCTATTTTTAACTTCTTAAGGAAACTCCATACTGTTTTCCAGAGTGGCTGCATCAGTTTGCATTCCCACCAACAGTGCAAGAGGGCTTCCATTTCTCCACTCCTTTCTTGTATTGCTGATTTTACCATTTCTTACAGGTGTAAAGTAGTATCTCACTATAGTTTTGATATGTATTTTTCTGATCATCGGTGATGTTGAGCATCTTTTAACGTTGATGTTGGCTATCTGTATGTCTTCTTTAGAAAAATGTCTACTCTTGTCTTCTGTCCATTTTTTAAATGGATTATTCATTTTTGGGTGTTGCTTTTTATAAGTTATTTATGTATTTTGGATACTCACCATTTATCAGATATGTGATTTGCAAATATCTTCTCCCATTCCATAGGTTGTCTTTTAGTAGTTCTGATTGTTTCCTTCACTGTGCGTAAGTTTTTGTTTGTTTGTTTGTTTGTTTGTTCTGAGGAAATCCCATTAGTTCATTTTTGCTTTTGTTTTTCTTGCTGCAGGAGACATATCTAGAAAAAAGTTCCTATGGCTTATGTCAAAGATGTTACTGCCTGTGTTCTCCTCTAGGATTTTAATGGTTTCCAGTCTCACATTTAGGTCCTCTGTGCATTTTTCATTTACTTTTGTGTATGGTTTAAGAAAGTGGTCCAGTTTCATTCTTTTGCATGTTGCTGTCCCATTTTCCTAGCACCATTTCATAAAGACACTTTTTCCCACTAGATATTCTTTCCTGCTTTGTTGAAGATTAAGTGACTATACATGTGGGTTCATTTCTGGGTTTTCAGTTCTGTTCTGTTGATCTATGTGTCTATTTTCGTGACAGTAGCATACTGTTTTGGTCACTACAACTTTGTAGTACAACTTAAATTCCAGAATTATGATGCTTTATTTTTCTTATTCAAGATTGCTTACCTATTCAGGGTCTTTTGTATCTCCATACAATTTTTTAGAATTTTTTGTCTAGTTCTGTGAAAAAATGTTGGTATTTTGATAGATTGTATTAAATGTGTAGATTTCTTTGGGTAGTAGAAACATTTTGAAAATATTTGTTCTTCCAATTCATGAGCATGGAATGTCTTTCCATTTCTTTGTACCTCTTCAATTTCTTTCATTAGTATTTTACAGTTTTCACAGAACAGGTCTTGCACCTCCTTGGTTAGGTTTACTGTGCTTTCTGGTACAATTGTAAATGGGGTTGGTTCCTTGATCTCTCTTTCTGCTGCTTCATTGTTGGTGTATAGAAATGCAATAGATTTCTCTACATTGATTTCGCATCCTGCAACTTTACTGAATTTGCTTATCAGTTCTAGCAGTTTTTTGGTGAAGTCTTCAGATTATCTATATAGAGTAACATGTCACCTATAATTAGTGAAAGTTTGACTTCTACTTGTTGATTTGGATGTCTTTTATTCCTTTTGTTATATGATTGCTGAGGCTAGGACTTCCAGTACTATGTTAAATAATGGTGATGAGAGTGGGTGCCTCTGTCTTGTCCTGACTAGAGGAAAAGCAGCTTTTCCCCATTCAGGACATTACTAGCTGTGGGTTTTTCATATATGAAAAAACTTCTGCCTTTATTATGTTGAGGTATGTTCACTCTAAGCCTACTTTGTTGAAAGTTCTTATCATGAATGGATGCTGTAATTTATCAAATGCTTTTTTTACATCTACTGAAATGATCATATGACTCTTATCCTTTCTTTTATTAATGTGTTGTGTCACATTGTTTTATTTGTGAATAGTGAACCACACTTGTAACCCAGGATTAGGTCCCACTTGATCATGGTGAATGATTTTTTAATGTAATTTTGATTTTGGTTTGCTAGGAGTTTTTTGAGAATGTTTACATCAATGTTCATCAGGATAGTGGCCTACAGCTTCTTTTGTGAGGGTGTCGTCTGATTTCTTTGCTGGTTATTGGTCTGGTCAAGTTTTCTATTTCTTACTGTTTTAGTTTTGGTAGTTTATGTCTCTAGAAATTTATCTATTTCTTCTAGGTTGTACAATTTGTTGGCATATAGTTTTTAATAATATTCTCTTATAAATGTTTATATTTTTGTGGTGTTGGTTGTTATTTCTCCTAATTTGTGATTGTACTGATTTGGATCCTTTCTCTTTGCTTTTTTATAAGTATTGCTAGAGGTTTATCAATTTTATTAATTTTTTCAAAGAACGAGCTCCTACTTCATTGATCTGTTCTATTGTTTTTTTTTTTTCTTTTTAGTGTCTCTACCATTTACTTCTGCCCTTGCTTTTATTATTTTTTCCTTCTGCTGGCTTTAGTCTTTGTTTGTTGTTCTTTTTATAGCTCCATTAGGTGTAAGATTAAGTTGTTTATTTGAGATTTCTTGCTGCTTGAGGTAGGCCTGTATTGCTATAGATTTCCCTTTTAGGACCACTTTTGCTGCACCTCAAAGGTTTTGGACAATTGTTTTCTTTTTCTTTTTCACTTATTTCCATGTATATTTTTATTTCTTCTTTGATTTCCTGGTTGACCCATTTATTCTTTAATAACAAGTTGTTTAACTTTCATGTATTTGTTGTTCTGTTCCAATTTTGTTGCTGTTGTCCTGGTGGTGGTAGTGCTGGGGTGATTGACTTCAAGTTTCATAGAGTTGTGGTCAGAAAGATGCATGATATGATTCCAATCTTTTGTATTTGTTGAGAACTGTTTTGTGACCCAATGTGATCTATTCTGGAGAATTTTCTTTGTGCACTTGAAGAAAATGTGAATTCTGCTGTTTTAAGATGGAAAGTTCTGAATATATCTGTTAATTCTATTTGGTCCAGTATATCAGTCAAAACCACTGTTTCCTTGTTGATTTTTTTTTGAGATGATCACCCCATTGATGTAAGTAGGGTGTTAAAGTCTCCTACTATTGTTGTGTTACTATCAACTAGTTCCCTTATGTTTGTTATTGTTTTATTTGTTTGAATGCTTCCATGTTGTGTGCATTGTTTTGTATATTTGAGTGTTTCATGTTGGGTGCATAAAGGTTTACAACTGTTAAATTTTCTTGTTCGATTGTCTCCTTAACGCTTACATACTTCCCTTCTTTGTCTTTTTTTAATATTTGTTTTAAAGTCCAATTTTTCTACATATTGGTACTCCAGCTTTCTTTTGACATCCATTTGCATAGTAGATATTCCTCTATCCCCTGTCTTTCATTTTGCAGATGTCTTCAGGTATAAAATGAGTCTCTTATAGGCAGCATATAGATGGTTCTTGTTTTTATTACCCATTATGGCACACTAAGTCTTGATTAGAGAGTTTAATATGTTTACATTCAAAGTAATTATTGATAGATATGTATTTATTGCCATTTTATTACTGTTTTTGTCATTGTTTCTGTATATTTTTCTCTGAAACTTCCTTGTCTTTGTCACCTTTGGCCTCTCCTTTTTATTCAAAGAGTCATTGTTCATATTTTTTGCAGGGCTAGTTTAGTTGTCACAAATTCCTTTAGTTTTTGTTTGGGAAACTTTATCTTTCCTTCTATTCTGAATGATATAGCATTGCAGGATAGAGTTTTCTTGGCAGCATATTTTTCCCATTCAACATTCTCAATATATCATGCCACTCTCTTCTGGCTTTCCACATTTTTATACTGAAATATCTATTTAGATTTATGGGTTTTCATTTGTAAGCTAAGGACTTCTACCATCTTGCTGCCATTAGGATTTTTTCTTTATCACTATTTTACTAATTTAATTAAAATATGTCTTGCTGTTGGCCTGCTCTTATGGATTTTGGTGGGAGTTCTCTGTGCCTACTGGATAGGTTTCTTGGTTTCCTTCCTAAGATTAGGGAAGTTTTCTGCTATTATTTCTTGAAATAAATTTTCTTATCCCTTTCTCTCTCTGCTTTTTCTGGGAGTCCTATATAATACAAATATTAGTATGTGTAATGGAGCCACTGAGGTCCCTAAATTTATTATTGTGTTGAATAATTCTTCTTTCTCTCTTTGTTCAGCTTCATTATTTTACATTGTTTTGTCACCTAGGTCACTTATTCATTCCTCTGTTTATTTCAGCCTTCTATTCATTGCATCAAACCTTTTTCCAATCTTGCTATTCTTTTCTCACGTCGAGTATCGTTATGATTCTTGTTTTACATTCTCCATCAGGCATGTTACTTATACCTGTTTCACTTAGCCATGGCTTTATTTTGTTCTTTCATTTATTTTGTTATTTTGTTCTTTCATTTCAAATAAATTTCTATGTCTTGGCAATTTTTTTCTAAGTGTCTGTATTCTTCTCTGCGTTAGAAAAACCACTATTATATCTCCTACTCCTGAAAGTAATGGCCTTACAAAAAATAGGTCATGTTGTGCTCAGGGCCTGGTGCTTCAGGGAGTGTTTCTGGTGTGGGCTGCATGCACTCTGCTGTTGTGTTTTGGCTACCCTAAACACAACAGGCCAGTCATCTACAGAGGCTCTCCTTGCCTGCTGCAGGTAGTATTTGGCCCCTGGCCTCAATGTAGTGAGTTTTAACTAGGTGTACTCTGATTTGCTTGTGCAATGAGACCTGACACCAGTGTTGGTGCTGTGATGCTTTCCATTGGTAGCTCTGTGTTCATGCTGAGGGGTAGGGGATTGAAATGGCACCAGCCAGTTCCTTTGTTGCCAGTGAAGCAACTCTGTCAATGCTGCATCTCAGGGACACACTCATAGAAGAGTCAACAGTCTCCCCACTGTGTACCCTAAGCATTCTCCTGGTCACCATTTTCATGCTGTCTACCCCTGGGGTCATTTGCCTGCCCTCTCTCCCTGGAGCAGGGCAATGCCCTCCAGGCTCTATCTGAGCCAAGCCTGTTGACGTTTAAAACCCCAGGCATTAAGTGCTCCATTGTTGCTAGAACTCATGAAATTTAGCGTCTCATTTTCCAAGCCAATTGCTTTGGGGAAACATCTCCTTGTGTATTCCCCTGTGTGCTCCTCTTTTTCTCATGCTTCTCTGTGACCACATCTCCCTTCCCCCTGCAGTACTTACAATCTGATTCTCCCCTAAACCATGTCTCTGTATCTCCTAACTTCTCTGACGTGGCCTCTTCTTTCCTTTTAGTGGTCGAGTTTTTTCTTTCAGGCTGGGTCACACTACCGTTTTCCGGGACAAGCTAGTACTGGCCACAGCTCGACGAAACCGTCCCTCAGAGGATTAATGCAAGCACAAGCTATGGGGGTCTCTAAAATATAAGATTTTGAAACAGCTGTGCCTGAGAGAAAATTCAGGAGGGCAGTGACACCTGACAGACAGACAGCAGACAGTTTGGACACAGACAGGGTGAAAGTGGGGAGTGGACAGAAGCTGGGGACACAGAACAGGTAAATGATTGTGCATCTATGAGGGAGAAATCTTCCCAGAGATGAGGAGAATAGAGAACAAGCTGAAGTAATTTTCACCATTAGCCCACAAGCACTAATCCACCAAGTGAGCTAAAAAGTGCCACCAAGTAGAGAACAGAGCTGTTACACGAATCCCCAACCTGTCTCCCTCAAGGCACATCTCCACCAGGGCAAGTATGGCTTGAAGACTAGAACAACAGTCCCCTCCACTGGAAAGCCAGCACAAATCCATTCTATGTACTAAGTCTACTACTCATAGGGTGGTGCAAAGTTTCAGCTTTAGGGGCAACTACATCGAGCTTCATTTATTTATTTATTTATTCATTCATTTTTTTCTTTTGCTTCTGTTTTGGTTTTTGTTTTTTCTTGGATACAGAAAGAACATATTTTTGTTTTATTTTATTTTATTTTTAATTTTTTATTGTTTTTTTTCTTTTCTCTATCCAGCTTCTCTTAACAAGCAAACCAAAACACACTTCGGATCTAGCGTCCTTTATTTTTATAATTTTTATTTTATGTTATTATTTTTTCCTGCAAATGACAAGACAGAAGAATGCACCCCAAAGTAAGAACAGAAAGAAAGGATGGCCAGGGATTTAATCACTATATTTAGTACAGATGTAAGTAATATGTCTCAACTAGAATTTCAAACAATAATTATAAGGATTGTAACTGGGCTTTAAAAAAACATAGAGGACACTAGAGAATCCCTTACTGAAGAGAAAAAAGAGCCAAAATTTAGTCAGGTGAAATTAAAAAATGCTAAAACCAAGATGCAAATCTGAATGGATGTCATGACAGTGAGAATGGACACAGCAGAGGAATGAATTAGTGATATAGAAAATAAAATTATGGAAAATAATGAAGCTGAAAAGAAGAGGGAAACAAAGGTAATAGATCACAAAGGTAGACTTAGGAAACTCAGTGTTTCAGTAAAATGAAACAATATTTGTATCATAGGAGTCCCAGAAGATGAAAAGAAAGAAAAGTGACAGAAGGTTTATGTGAGTAAATTATAGCTGAAAACTTCCCTAATCTGGGGAAGGATATAGACATAAAAATCCAAGAAGCACAGAGAACTCTTACTAAATTCAACAAAATACAGCCATTGCCTAGGCATATCATAGTCAAATTCACAAAATACACAGATAAGGAAAGAATCCTGAAATCAGCAAGAGAAAAAAGTCTTTAAGTTACAAGGGAAGATAGATCAGGTTCTCAAAAGATCTGTCCACAGAAACTTGGCAGTACAGAAAAAAAAGTGGCAAGATATATTCAATGTGCTGAATGGGATAATATGCAGCCAAGAATATCCAGCAAGACTGTCATTCAGTATAGAAGGGGAGGTAAAGAGTTTCCCAGGTAAACAAAAACTAAAGGAGTTAATGACCACTAAACCAGCCCTGCAAGAAATATTAAGGGGAACTCTTTAGGTGTGGGGCGGGGGGGGGGGGGGGGGGCGGGGGAGTTGGAGACCAAAAGTGATAGATTAGAAAGGAACAGAGAATGTAACCAGAAACAACAATTTTACAGGTAATACAATGCTACTAAACTCATATCTTTCAGTAATCACTCTGAATATAAATGGACTAAATGCTCCAATGGAAATACACAAGGTATGAGAATGGATTTAAAAAAAAAAGACATCTACATTTTTGACCTAAAGACATTAGCAGATTAAAAGTTAGAGGATAGAACCATTGATCATGATAATGGATGCCAAAAGAAAACTGGAATAGCCATACATATGTCAGACAAACTAGATTTTAAAACAAAGACTGTAAGAAGAGTTGAAGAAGTACATTATATGATAATTAAGGGGTGTATGCATTAAGACATTCTAACAATTGTAAATATTTATGCCCCCAACTTTAAAACACTCAAATATATACATCAATTGATTACAAACATAAGGAAATTCATTGGCAACAATACAATAACAGTAGGGGACTATAACACCCCACTTACAACAATGGACAAATCATCCAAGCTGAAAATCAACAATGAAACAATGGCTTTGAATGACACACTGGACCGAATGAACTTAATAGATATTGTCAGAATATTGCATCCTAAGGCAACAAAATATATATTCTTTTTGAGTGCACACAGAACATTCTCCAAAATAGCATATACTGGTAGATAAACCTCATGTAGTTAGATTTATCAAAAAGAAAAAAAATAGGATCCAAGTAAAATCCAAATGAAAGGGGAGAGATCACAACCAACATCACAAAAATGCAAACAATTATAAGAGAATATTATGAAAAATTGTATGCCAATACACTGGGCAACCTGGAACAAATGGATAAATTTCTAGAAGCATAAGAACTAGCAAAACTCAAAACGGAAGAAATAGTAAATTTGAACAAACCCACAACCAGCAAGTAAATTGAATCAGGAATCAAAAATATCCTTATAAACAAATGTCCAGGGCTAAATAGCTTCCCAGGAGAATTCTACCAGAAATTTAAAGAAGGGCTGATACATATTCTTCTCACACTATTCCAAAAATTAAAAACGGAAACAAAACTTCCAAACTCATTCTACAAGGCCAGCATTACCTTGATTCCAAAATCAGACAAAGACCACACTAAAAAGAAGAGTTACAGGCCAATATCCCTCATGAACATGGATGCAAAAATTCTCAACAAGATACTAGCAAATCAAATTCAACAGTACATTAAAAGAATTATTCACCACGATCAAGTGGGATTTATACCTGGGCTACAGAGCTAGTTCAATATTCACAAATCAATCAACATGATATACCACACTAATAAAAGAAAGGATAAGAACCATATGATATTCTCAGTAGATGCAGAATAAGCATTGACAAAATAAAGCATCCATTCATGATAAACACTTTCAACAAAGTAGGGACAGATAAAACATACCTCAACATCAAGGCCATATAAGAAAGACCCACAGCTAATATCATCCTCAATGGGAAAAAACTGAGAGCTTTTCCCCTATGGTCAGGAACAAGCCAAGGATGTCCATTTTCACCATTATTATTTAACACAATACAAGAAGTCTTAGCCTCAGCAATCAGTCAACAAAAAGAAATAAAAGGCATCCAAACTAGCAAGGAAGAAGTCAAACTTTCACTATTTGCAGAGGACATGATAGTCTATTTAGAAAACCCAAAAGACTCCACTGAAAAATTCCTGGAACTAATGCATGAATTCAGCCATAGGATATAAAATCAATGTTCAGAAACTGGCTGCATTTCTATACACCAATAATGAAGGAGCAGAAAAGCAAAGAAAGGAATATAGCCCATTTGCAATTGCATCAAAACACATTAGATACCAAGCAATAAACCAAACTAAAGAGGTAAAAGATCTGTACTCTGAAAATTATATAATACCTATGAAAGAAATTGAAGAGGACACAAAAAATGGGGAACAAAATCCTTGTTCATGGATTGGAAGAACAAACACTGTTAAAATGTCTATACTAACCAAAGCAATCTACACAGTTAATGCAATCCCTATCAAAATGCCACCAACATTTTTCACAGAACTAGAATAAACAATCCTAAAATTTGTATGGAACCACAAAGACCCTGAATTACCAAAGAAATCTTCAAAACAACAACAACAACAACAAAAAACCTGTGAGCATCACAATTCTGGAGTTTAAATTATATTACAAAGCTATAGTCCTCAAAACAGTATGGTACTGGCACAAAAATAGACCCATAGATCCATGGTACAGAATAGAAAACCCAGAAATGGACACAAAACTATATGGTCAACTAATCCTTGACAAAGCAGGAAAGAATGCACAAGGGAAAAAAGACAGTCTCTTCAACAAATGGTGTTAGAAAAACTGGATGGCAAGATGCAAAAGAATGAAAATGACCACTTTCTTACATCATACAACAAAACTAAATTCAAAATAGAGGAAAGACCTAAATTTGAGGGAGGAAACCATCAAAATCCTAGAGGAGAACACAGGCAGTAAATCTCTTTGACATCACCCATAGTAACTTATTACAAGATATGCCACTGGAGGCAAGGGAAGCAAAAGCAAAAACAAACCGTTGGCACTTCAGTAAGAGAAAAATTTTCTGTGCAGAGAAGGAAACAACAAAACAAAAAGGCAACCTAGGGAATGAGAGAAGGTACTTGTGAATGACATAACTGATCAAGAATTAGTATCCACAATCTATAAAGAACTTGGCAAACACCCAGAAAACATACATTCCAGAAAAGAAATGGGCAGACAACATGAACAGACACTTCTCCAAAGAAGACATATAGATGGCTAATAGACACATGAAAAGATGCTCAACATCACTTATTCAGGAAATGCAAATCAAAACCATAATGACATATGACCTCACGGTTGTCAGAATGGCTAAAATTAACAACACAAGAAACAACAGGTATTGATGAGGATGTGGAGAAAGGGGAACCCTTTTGCACTGTTGGTGGGAATGCAGTGTTACAGCCACTCTGGATAACAATATGGAGGTTCCTCAAAAATTTACAAGTAGAACTACCATATAATCCAGCTATTCCACTACTAGGTATTATTCAAAGGATACTAAAATACAGATTCAAAGCAGAAACATGCACCCCAATGTTTATAGCAGCATTATCAACAATAGCTAAGCTATGGAGAGAGCGCAAATGTACATTGACTGATGAATGGATAATGAAGATATGGTGTGTGTGTGTGTGCATGTATATATGTGTGTATATATATATATATGTGTGTGTGTGTGTGTGTGTATAAATGGAATATTAGCGATCAAAAAGAATGTAATCTTGTGGTGCCTGGGTGTCTCAGTAGGCTAAGCATCTGACTCTTGATTTTAGCTCATGTCACGGTCTCATGGTTCATGAATTCAAGCCCCACATCAGGCTCCATACTGACAGTGCAGAGCCTGCTTAGGATTCTCCCTCTCTCTCTGCCTCTCCCCTGTTTGTGCTCACTGTCTGTCTGTCTCTCTGTCTGTCTGTCTCTCTCTCTCAAAATAAATCAACTTAAAGACAAAAGAATGAAATCTTGCCATTTGAAATGAATTGATTGAGCTAGAGTGAATTATGCTAAGCAAAGTAAATCAGAGAAAGACAAATACCATACAAATTCATTTACATGTGGAATTTAAGAAACAAAATAGGTGAACATATTGGGGGGGGGGGAAGAAAGAGGAAAACCAACCATGAGAGTCTGTAAATATAGAAAACAAACTGGGGGTTGATAGAGGGAGAGGGATGGGAGATGAGCTAGATAGGTGATGTGTACTAAGCAGGGCACTTGTTATGACAAGCACTAGGTAGTGTATTTAAGTAATGAATTGCTGAATTCTATTCCTGAAACCAATATTGCATTGTGTGTTAACTAAACAGAATTTAAATAAAAATCTGAAAAAAAATACAATGAGATAACAACTCATTAATCACCGTGGCTAAAATAAGAAAAAAGGAAAAAAAAAACACAAGAAGCAATCATTGTTGGTAAGGATGAAGAAACAAATCAACCCTCATGCACTTTTGGTGGCAATGCAAACTGGTGCAGCCACTGTGGAAGACAGTAAGGAGTCCCTCCCCAAAAGAAATAAAAATAGAAGTACCATATCATCCAGTAATTTCATTAGTGCGCATTTACCCAAAGAATACAATAACGCTAATTTAAAAAATATATGCACCCCTATGTTTATTGCAGCATTATTTATAGTAGCCAAATTATGGAAGCAGCCCAAGTGTCTAGCAATATATGAATGGCTAAAGAATAAGTGGTATGTATATATTCGATGGAATATTATTCAGCCAAAAAAAAGAGAAACCTTACCATTTGCAAAAACATGGATTATAGAGACTAGAAAGCTAAATGAAATGTCAGAGAAAGACACATACCATATGATTTCCCTCTTAAGTGGAATTTAAGAAATCAAAACAAATAACCACCACCAAAAACAAAAACAAAACCCCGAGACACTAAGAAACAGACTCTTAATTGTGGTTACCCACTGATGGTGGATGGGTACGATTGGGTGAAATTAGTGAAGGGGATTAAGAATACACTCATCATAATGAGCAATGAGCAATGTATACAATTGCTGAATCACTATACTGCACACCTGAAACTAATATAACACTGTATGTCAATTATTGGAATTATATTGGAATTAAAATCACAAAAAATTTAAAAAGAGTATTTTTGGACAGTTAGAAATGATAACGTGTATTATATGGCTTCTGGGTAAAGTAAAATAAGTAAGAAGAATGGTGAAAATAAGAATATATTTGAGAATTAGGGCTCCTTTTAATTGTTATGTTTAATAACTAATATAAATGTGAAACTTAGTAAGGTGATGAGAAAAATTAACATGTAAAATGTTATATTTAAAAATGAACATGAAGAAAACTACAATTCTTCAAAATCTGACAATTAAAAATTTTATTACAGTGTCACATTAGACAAAGTAAACTGATTTGTGTTCACCATAAAATAACATTTAGCTTTTCCTCTTCTGCCTCTCCCTTCTCTTTCTCTCTGTGTGTATATATGTGTGTGTTTGATATGTTTGATAACAAGAAAAATATTTGGGACTCCTGGGTGGCTCAGTTAGTTAAGCCTCTAGTTACTGATTTTGAGTGAGGTCATGATCTTCCAGTTCATGAGATTAAGCCCCACATCCAGATCTGTTCTGACAGCACAAAGTCTGCTTGGGATTCTCTCTCTCCCTTTCTCTCTCTGCCTCCCTTCATCCACTGCTCACTTACGCTCTCTCTCAAACTAAAGAAATAAACTTAAAAAAAATACTGTTTGTGTCTAATACCCTCTTAGAATGCCAATATTTTCATATTTATTTTCATCAATCTTACAAAGAATAAGTGTCCTCTGCATGGATTGCATTATTTACAAATGCATACTAGAGATGTATACATAAATCTGGTGAGGAAACTATTATATAAGTTCAGTTTATATGTGGAATATTATGGATTTGTAGTTGAAACAGAGGGAAACTATGGAGGTTTTCAGCTATTAAAATCTGGATAAATCCCGGAACCATCCATGAAAGGAAATCTCTTATAAGCAGAAAGCATCAGCCAGGCACTAACTACCTCTTTCCACCTTCATCCCTCTTCCTACACCTCATGATTTTTTTGTGCACATGCATGTTTTAGTTAAATCACTGACAAGGAAACTACCAGCCTTATGTTTCCACTAATGTTAAGAACAGCACATAGAATTTGTAATGTTAAGCATAACAGCTGATCATACTATAGAGGAGTAGAAAAGGAGAAAAAAATGATGCCATTAACCATGCAAATGTGTGCCACATCTGTACTAAATTGTCATTTGCATGAATACGGCTAAGGCAAGCAGGATTACTGTCATTAGAGCAATGCTGTTTGCATTGCTATATTGTACTTAAGGTTGTGTGGGTGTTTCCATTTATAATGCCCCCCTTCTTTTTAGGAGTTCATAATTCGGTTGTAATAATCTGCTTTTGGATGAAACATTACTGCAAGTTCACAGAGGGAGAGCAATTTTTAATTACAAAATTGGATTCAAATTGGTTCAGCCATATTTTAGCTGTAGAAAATCATTTCAACATACTAACAAAAAAAATGTTTCCTTTTAAAATACAAGTCTCTTGAATTGAATTTGCAAGAATGTGTTAATGTTATCTTAAGATAGAGAACTGGTTTATTGCAACATTTTATATTTGTGGATTTTGTGTGGTTTGCTACCACAAGACCAATACTATGTATATGATTGGTCCATTTTAATTCTTGACAAACTTCCAAAAAATTACTTCAAGTAAATGTGTTATTAATGGTTTCGCCATACCAGCTCTCAATAAACTGCATGCTGCTTATTAATATCAGGTCTCTGTATCTTCTAACAAGACACTAGGCAATATACACATATTAAAGAACAATGTTACAATAAGTGTTGCTTATGTGTGGATGAATAACAAATGAGTTCGGCAACTTTAGGCTGGCAAGCAGTTTAAGTGATGTCAAAGTTTTGTTTTGTTTTTTTAAATCAAGGATACAAGTATGATTCAGAAGTATGAAACTGAACGACTAGTCTCTTGACTTTAGGCATTAATTGGAAATAGACATTGGCTGTGCATAGTTTATGAATAGTTCCAGTAACTCTATATTCTGAAAAGGACAAATATTTATATATAGTTGTTTTCTTTGTTATATAATAATGGCTAAAAGCCAACCTAAACTAATGCTCACACATTTAATAGAGTTATTGGTGACTGAATTAATTCAGATTGTTTTTATAATACTCTTGATAAAAGATAGTCACCTGTTAGTTTATCTAAGTCCCTATGGCTGTTGAGAATTATCATTTTGTAGATATGCAATGAGTGTATCCCAAAAATACGTGCACATTTGTAGACTTATCACTGAGAATCCTTTCAGAAAATAGATGATTCCATTAATTAGGCAAGTTTGAAGACAGTTTACTTTAAGGATTACCTATGACATGAGTGGAAGGGGCGAGACCACAAGAAACACTTCAGCCTCTTGCTCTCAGTAACAGATTTTGTACCACACTAGGTCTAAAGGTCAGGAGGAAGAGAGAGTTTTGGGACCTGGAGAGAGAGCTTGGGAGAGGCCTTCCCAATGAGAGCTATGACCTCTGGTCAAAAGAAATAACTATGCAATTTATGACTTTATTCAAATATTGACTAATTCATCAATTTGCAAAGAACTTATGTAGCTTATTTTATGTAGCAAATAGGTAGTTTTTTAAGATAAAGTTAGATATGACATGGTTTGTGCCAAAGGAGGGAGTAAAATGTGAAGGGGAGGGAGAATCTATACACAGATATCTGTGTACAAACAAATGGTACAAACAAAGCACTAGGAGGAAGTGAGCAGTAGAGGATCCATTCACACCAGATGTGGAGAAAAACTTATAGAACACAGGCTCATTGATACAGGCCTTAAATTGTGGATACCTTTCCTTAGGCAAGGTATGAATATTTTTTTCTAGTAAAATTATCTTTGTGATACAAGAGACCAAAAGGACACAGTAGTTCAAGGAGTGTTTCACAAAGGAGCAATGTTACTTAAAAAACAAACAACAACAAAACTCATAAAAACGAAAGAAAGAAAGAAAGAAAGAAAGAAAGAAAGAAAGAAAGAAAGAAAGAAAGAAAGAAAGAATATGCTGATATCTTCTAGGAGGGGAACTGAAATGCCAGTGTATGACATCCGTTTTCTTTAATATGAGAACAATGTCTCTAAGTTTCAGAATAAGAAAGTAACGCAATCATAGCAACCCATTACAAAGATCAGTCTGACTTCCCCAATTCGTTTGGAGTATTTTGGAGAGGTCGTGAGAGTTGGACAATCACTTAGGAAACATTATCAGTACACCAATATTTAGATGACAAGAATTGAAATAGAATGGAGACAACTTAGAAAAAAGAAGGCACCCATATGAAGAGACTTAACAATGTATTTTAACAGTATATTTAAATTTGAAATCACTTGCTCAGATCAACATAATAAAAAAAGAAATATTTATATTATCAAGTTTATCAGTGTCTAGTATCATGTCCTTCTGCATATAAGTTTCTTCCCAATATGCTGTTACAAAGCCAAGGGAGGCCGATCACTTTCTCCTCTGCCTCCCTGCCGTTCCAACAAGTATCATTATCTCTAATCCCAGCCTTGCTTATCCTGCTGAGCATCCAATAGCTATTAAAGATAGCTTTTTGCAGTATTAACTGAAGCCCTGAGTTCAGTGGAAGCATGTGGATATTTTGGCATATTTTAAACCATGCTTTTTTGAACAGCTTATTAGAATTTATCTAAGATATTTGGAGCTAAAAAACGTATTCACCTTCCCTGGCTTGGAACTTAGAGCTAGGAAGTTGTATGCTCTTATTTGGGGATTCATATTGATTAATGGAAATGTGTTTACTGTGTTTGGATGTAAAATGTGTTGTGAAATCAAAATTTGCTAATGTCATAAGATAACAAAGGCATCAATAGCACAGATATTTAAAATTTATCAGTAAAGTCAAACCAAGACATTACTAGAAAGAATAACATGTCATCGCTTCTTAAAAGTTCATATACACATGGGAGCACCTGGGTGGCTCAGTCGGTTGAGCGCCCGACTTCGGCTCAGGTCATGATCTCACAGTTCGTGAGTTCGAGCCCCGCGTCGGGCTCTGTGCTGACAGCTCAGAGCCTGGAGCCTGCTTCAGATTCTGTGTCTCCCTCTCTCTCTGCCCCTCCCCTGCTCATGCTCTGTCTCTGTCTCTCAAAGATGAATAAACATTAAAAAATAAAAGTTAATACACATGAAATTCTTAGTGCAACTCTTTAGGCTGAAATCCTTTTCCCTTTCTGTCAGAATACCTTCCTACCAAGTGAAGATGCTAAGTTACGAATTTGTGAGTTAGGCCAACTTTGAAAGAGCTAGATGGAAATGGACCTATGAGCAAGTCACTCTATGTGCCTCTCTTACTTTTCATTGTTTCATTCTGTTAAATTTAAGACCCTGACTTATTGATCTTTAAGCATTCTTCCAGATAACTGATGTGATCCCTACTTTACCTTCAAATATGAATAGATAGATAATGTGAGGTACCTACCGAAATAAAATGTTCAAAAAGTAAATGTGTTAAAGCATTATGAGGTAAGTTCAGGAAATCATTATCCTTCATAATGATAAGATGTGTACATAAAGGTTTTATCTTCATGATACCAAGTAGTGACAAATGATTATACAACACACACACACACACACACACACACACACACACCACACAAATACACATCATTCAGTGAGCATATTTTCAAACATCTGGATCTTTTACATTATGGAGACCAAAACATCCAGATGTTTTCACTGAGTTTTAGTGCTAGGCATATTGTCAATATATCCCCTGAGGATCTCCATATTACTAACCCCAAGAAGAGTATATGCATGGTGTTATGTGTGTGTGTGTGTGTGTGTGTGTGTGTGTGTGTGTGTGAGAGAGAGAGAGAGAGAGAGAGAGAGAGAGAGAAGGAGGAAACATGCCTACCCTCCTACTTCACAGAGTATAACATAGTGCATCCTACAACCACTTGTGGGAAAAATGAGCAAGATTTTTCATTTCTCCAGCTTAATGTCATCTTGACTTTGATCTCAGACTTAAAGGAAGGATTTACCATGACTTCATCCCTACACTAACATAGAATATTTATTTCAAACATCTTTCTGTCTATAATTTGTGTGTATGTGCTTTCACAGTGTCTAGTGACTTACCCTGCATTTTATTCCTCTTGAATTCTTACTCTTGAATATATGTATATTTGCACTATCCTTTTGTTCCTCACTGTGTTTGTGTTGGAAACAGGTGGGGAAAACTCATTCAGTGAACTGCATGACTACTTGGGTCACCAAAGAAGCCTGCTTTCCTGACTTGTCAGTTCAAGTTACTGTAAAAGGAATAGCTCTTAAAAATGCATGACTTCATGTGGTCAAATGTGTCAAAAATGGTTTAAAATAATACAATCCTAAGGACCATAGGGGGTGGGAGGGAACAGCAAGAAGAATTACTGGTATTTTCTTTCCCCATATCCCGTATTTATAGCCAGTGCCATAAAGGCACACCAGGAACATACGGGAGATGTGGTCATTTTCTCCAAATAAGTTTTGCCAAAATTACTGCATTTACCACTGATACACTTATTAATTATCTCAATATGTACTGCTGGAGTATCGATCTCTAAATGTCCATTTGTTTTGACCTGGAGGCAATTCTTGCTTTAATCATCAGATGGGGAAGGACACTGTGGAACAACACAACTTGTGGATGCTGTAGTGTAACACTTTGGGGATAATCATAACACAAATCACATTCCTAGGGGGAATAATTTACAAGTTTTAAAACAACCCTACTGTTTCACCTTATGTGAAAAGAAGCACGCAACAGTACTAAATAACTACCAGCATTTTCTAATTTTCAAAGTTGTATCAGTGCACATTTTACTGGGATGCTCTGAGTCACACATAATTTTAAGACAAATAGTTGTGAGGTAGGAAATGATTTTAGTTTCCTAATAGATGGGTGAGTTATTGTGTGTATTATGCACCTAATAACAAAGAAAATAGCCTTTATTTATATTCTAAGGAGCTCGGTAGTTAAAACATTTTTTTTCTCTTTAAAGATGTTAATTTTGTATTTTGAAAGTCACATTCCTTATCTTACACTCTATTCACTGATGTTACCAAATTCAGCAACAATGCGTGCATAGGTTTACATTGAAACTATCTTTACTCACACAAATTCAGGAAATTGATGTACAGTAACATAATCTCTGCCCTGAAAAGCAGCTCCGTGCATCAATGTAGATTTAGTTCACAAACTGGTGCACCAAAATTTTGCAGGTGCAAATTTGGAAGCACTTTCAAAATCATGGCACATTACTTCATTCCTGAAAAATGCTAGTATATTAGCCTGAGAATTTCAGAACGCAAATATTTCATTCTGGAAATTCATGAAAGCCTAAACTTAAGTAGATTGTCATTATTTTCTTAGCCTAAAAGCAAAGACTAAATGTATTTTAAGGTATTTTTCTTTGTAAATTCAGGCCTGCAATAGCTGTTCAGGATAAACAAACAGTTGGCAAGGAACTCCCTCTTGTGGTCAAACATTCTTAATTAAAAAAAAAGAGATTTCTACTCAACTGATGGTCTGGATTATTAAAATGTGGGTCGCTTGTAACCATTAAGATTAACAATACTGATATAAGTGGTTTTACTGAAGCAATTCATTGCAAATTAGACCTAAATTCTGGAACATATGCTCTTAATTTTTCCTAAAAACACATCTTTGCACTGCTGTTCAGGAAACCCACTTAGAATTTCATTTTCTGAGGTTTCTTGTTACTTTTAAAATATTATGACATTCTTTTAAAATTATATGCACACACACTTATAATGCTTGTGTGTGTAGGTATGTGTGTGTGTGTGTATATTATGCGTGTGTGTGTGTGTATATAAATTGTCACAGAGTAGGAGACATATATGAATTGAGTATTGTAAGAAATTTACATGCTCTTTGTTTTGATCTCAGCACTTTGATTTCTCATAGTTTCTAAAATTGTGGTACTGCTAAATGTTTTTTTAAGCAGGAAAAACAGTTTCCATATGCTGTTAACTAGTGCTTTCCCAGAGTACACAGGCAAGAGTCTGGTGTCAGAGGCAATAAATGCCTGACATCCAATCAAAAATGTCCTAAACACTTATTATGAATGAGGCAAATTACCAGACTCCAAATGAAGCTGACAAATTATAATTTTTTTCTCTGATTGTTCAACTTAAGCAATGCTTCCAACCACTTCACAAGATCAGTAATAGACACTATCTGTCCTAGTAGTGAGTATGCAATTCGTTTCCACAATATCAAATTAAAACCTGATGCCAAGAAGCTGGGGATTTAACTTATCTTCTGACAGCACATCAAAGGTCGGGAAGAAGGCCCTGTGCTCAGATCAGGTCACTGCTGTCAGTTCAAATACTAACGATACAATCTCAACCAACTTCTTTTGGGAATGACTTTCAATATGAGCAAAAGAAGGCTTCAAAGTTCAATCAAGTCATTATTTAGGGAGAAAGAGAGGAAAGAGAAAGAGAAGGGAGAGAGAAAGAGAAATGCTGATCATAGAAGCTCTACAGTTTGTGCAAGAAATGTCTACACGTAGAGAGAGCTATTTTTATACATGTGCTAGTTCCAACATCCGTTTGCCTGCCTAAAGTTAAGCACTCAATTAATCATCAGCCAAATGATGCACTTACACTTTCTTTACACAAGCTAGGGAAGAATATGCATGACAGGACAAAATTGTTTGTCTTTAAATTTTTGTTCATATTTCTACCTGTGACTATTGTTAAGTTTTGTTGACTATGGTATATGTTATATTTTAATTTCCTTTTATTGCTATAACACCAGATATGTTCACTATAGAAAAATCAAAACTGTACAAATTTTTTAAAATGGTAGAAATATAAGAACATTTGTACTTCCCAAAACATGGGTAGTGTTCTAACAGTTTAAGTAACACCATTTAATAGATACTGACTGATTTCTATTTTATATATAAGGTTTCTTTTTTAATAATCTAATTTTTAACATCAGTATAATCTCTACTCTGTTGTACGAATGAACTGTAATGTATTTACTCAAGTCACCACAATCGAAGACATTTAAATATCTTTCTAACTTTTTCAATATTAAGAAAAAAGAACATTCACATAGCTATATCATTATACACATGCCTAATTATTTAACAATACAATGTATTCTCAAATTAGTAAATTATAACAGATAAGATGACATGACTGTTTGATCAATGTGTTTGTACTTTTATTTTTAAATGTATATTTTAATAAAATTATAAATATATTTCGTGGATTCATTTTCAATTAAGTCAAATTTGAAATTTATTAAATATTGTTAAAAGAGCATATTTCTTGAATTTTTTTAAAAAATCTAAGTTTCTTCAAAGAAAATTAATCTCTAAGGTCAATTTCTTGCCTAGAAAATATTAATGATCAATAAATTAACTCATACTATCACCACCATATGCCTTCCTTTAATTGATACTTTCACTCGCTAAATAATGTCAAGATCTCTGTAATACTTTTGGAATTAAAAGGATGCCTTCAAAATAGTAACTGAGCTCTTCGCACTGTTAGAGAGAAACTGAGCATAAATTATCTTCTCTTAAAGGTAATTATGGGTTTGTAATATATTTTCTTAAGATATGTTTTCCAGAAGGGTGGTTTATCGGATAAGAAAAAAAAGAGTAAGGTAACAGGCACCTATGTATACAAAACCAGTAAATCTATATTTTATCTACCTTTATATCCACCTTTATATTCCATTACATTAAATCTAAGATTCTATTCATTGTAGCATGTACAATTATTTTTGGCACCACTGGGGAAGAATAATCCTTGCCAAATAGAATCTTTGCCAATCCTTGCCTTGTCTTTGGTTATAACTTCTTTTAAAGAGCTTAAAATTTAAATTATTATCTCAAAAATTAATGTGTATATAGTCAGAGTTATATAGTATACATAGAATTGTAAATAATTATACAATTGACCCTTGAATAACATGGTTTTGAGTATGTGGGTCCACCTATATGTGGATTTTTATAGCACAGTCATGTAAATGTATTTTTTCTTCCTTATGATTTTTTCTCTAGCTTTCTTTATTGTAAGATTACAGTATATAATACATATAACATACATTAAATATGTGTTATTATACAGTTTATATTATCAGTAGGGTTTCTAGTCTATAGTAGGCTATTTGTAGTTAAGTTTTGGGGAGTCAAAAGTTATATGTGGAGTTTTAACTAGATGGAGGTGGAAGCCCTCAACCTTGCATGTTGTTCAAGGGTCAACTGTATATAATTATGATAATATATATACCAATAAATCTGTATACCTATAGATATAGACCACAGGATGTTGGACATGATTTTAATGATACATTAAAATAAATTACTTACTTTTACTTATTTTAATGTAATGAGATTGTACTTCACACTTGGTCACTTTTTCTGGAATGTATGTTTAAATCCTTTTAAGTTATTGGGGAACCTGGGTGACTCAGTCGGTTGAGCATCTGATTTCAGCTCGGGTCATGATCTCGCAGCTTGTGAGTTCAAGCCCTGCGTAGGGCTCTGTGCTGACAGCTGAGAGCCTGGAGCCTGCTTCAGATCCTGTGTCTCCCTCTCTCTCTGCCCCAACCCACTCTCATTCAGTCTCTGTCTCTCTCAAAAATAAATAAACATTTAGAAAAAGTTTTAATCATTTTAAGTTATAAAATAATCTATAAATGCACACATTGCACACAAATAAGAAAAACAAAACAATACACAGTAAACCAATGGCTCCTGTACATATTTTAAAAACCTGGGGAAGTTTTATTTTAAATATTGCATCAAAACAGATGGCTTGTCTATGGTGCATCTTCTGTGTCTACAGCAGACATTACTACCATGTTTCACCTATTCAAAGATGCCTTCAATGATCAGACACATCATCATTTTGTGTTTGATCAACAAAGAAAAAAATACTGCTAATTAGACCATCATGTGTTAAACACATCTCAAATCCAGAAAAGGAAAAGTATCAACCTTAGCATATATAAAACACTAGTCACTCACGATACTCTTTTCTACTAAATCTGAATACATCCTCAGATTATTTCTCACTGCAACATTCTTCACAGGCATACCAAAGAAGAAGGATAATTTTGAGATGGGAATGATTGGATATTGAGAACTCACTGTGATGACAGAGGGAAATTTGAAAAAACCCAGTCAGTAAAGAGGTTCAAGTCTTGCGATAGGATAAACCTAGAATGTCATGCACCAATCTCATCTTGTCTTTTGGAAAAAAGTGAATTTACCTGCCCCCCCTTTTTTTAACGTTTATTTATTTTTGAGACAGAGAGAGACAGAGCACGAACAGGGGAGGGGCAGAGAGAGAGGGAGACACAGAATCTGAAACGGGCTCCAGGCTCTGAGCTGTCAGCACAGAGCCTGACTCGGGGCTCGAACTCACGGATAGTGAGATCATGACCCGAGCTTAAGTCGGACGCTTAACCGACCAGGCCACCCAGGTGCCCCAACCTGCCCACTTTTAGAGATAAGGAACCTGTGGTTTGGATTAGTTCATAGCTTATACAAATTCAGTCATCCATCAGGAGTGCAGTTACTGAGATTAATTGGCAAATCCATCTGATTTCAAAACATATTTTCTCCACCACCTCAGAACACCACTCTGAAATTTACTTTTCAGGCAATTTGGCTCTACAAATTATTCCACAAATGAAAACGTACCTGTATACAATCAGAACTGGAATCTCCTGACATGGCCAGATGTTAATTTATATTTAATTTTATGTTATATATTTTGATTATTTGTCTACCTTCTGGCCACTTCCATACAGAAAAACTTGATACTGACACATGATCACACTCAACCTCCCAGGAATATTCACAATCATTCTTCACCTTTGACAGTAGATTTCTGTAGCTAATAACTCATATCAACATACTGGAACTGATGTTTCTCAAGTGTCTCTGCTACCTCCTTTGGTCTGACTCAAACCACCCCCCCCCCCGTCTCTCTCTGTCTCTCTCTGTCTCTCTCTCTCTTCCTCTTCCTCTTCCCTCTCTCTCTCTCTCTAACATTCGACATGGAAATGCTCTTGTGTTTCTGGCCCATCCTATAGTATCCTTTACAGAACTATGTCTTATCTTTTAAAAATAGAATATAACTTAGCTCAATGAATAAAGTTTTCTATTTTTAAAATTACTGAAAGACTTCTCATAATGTCACTGCATGTCAAGGTAGACAAGATTTAGGACAAAGAGAAGCAGAAATAGGTCAGTTAACCACAATATTTTTGGAGAAAACTGTCTGTAGTTTTAATAAAAGCAACTTACATGTTCATTCTAAGGAGACATTTTGTTCTTTGTGGAACATGCTACTCCATTTTAAGGCTTTTCTCTGTAAAGAAGTTGTTCCCTCTGGTGCCTCAAACTACTGCATAAGTGTATTGTGATCTTTCTTTCTTTCTTTCTTTCTTTCTTTCTTTCTTTCTTTCTTTTTGGTGGAAACCATGACTCTCTTGGTTGTATAACTCTGGTTTAAAGTGGCCCCTCAATTGTAAATGATCAAATTGCTACATGGACCATTTATACGGAGGTATTTCTTTCTGAAGCAAGAGTGAAATCAACTGTTTTTGTGCCACACCAGGGACCCAACATGCTCCAGTAGATAAGCCACTGGCCTAAGGATGTAAAATCTCTCACACTTTCATTTTGCTCATATGCTTTGTTATCTATTTAGAGCCATGTAGTTAAATCTTGTTCATTTGAATTCAGAAACATTAAAAACACCAAAGGAAAGGATTCAAAAATTAGATATTTCATGTTATCTGAAAATGAGCAAGTACTTATAGAACTTCTTTGACTTACAAAAAAAATGGAAATAGTTTATATTTTTCAAGGGAGGGTATCATGAGAAAAAAAATGAATAAAACTTCCTTTATAAAAGTGGCCTAATATGGTATTCCAGAAGTCTTTGAATGGTGATACTGGTAACTAAGGTCCCCAAGTTTCTGTTTGGGGTTTAAAATATTTAATGAAAATGAGAGATAAGGCTACACAGCAGATTAAAATGTTAATTTCCCTGATTTTAACTGAAATTATTGTGACAGTATTTTCACTATCATGGCATTGTTTTTCATAATATTCAAAAGATTTTATTGGTGGTTATATTTACTTTTTAAAATAGGAAAAATATTAATCGATGCCGGTTGATAGGCAAAGATATTTTTATACACAGGATCCACTAAGGGAAAACAGTAAGAGGGCTAATTTATAATAAAATGTTAGAGTTTCAAAGATCTATAATTCCCTTTCTTTGATATTAGGCTGCTAAATAAGGAAAACACCTAATATTATACTATCGCTTTGCCAAAAGTCAAGTATCAATACGTTTATAATTTAAGGAACCAAACACTAATGTAATTAGCATTTCAATGTATAGATATTAAAACTTCCTCAACCACAAAGATAAAAATATTATTTTCCTTTGTTATTTTGCTTTCCGTAATGGACGTACTTTCTCTCCTTGATCATTTTATATAGAATGGGTGTAATAACAATTGACAACTGAGTCAAGCTCATACACTGTTAAATCACTGAACAGGAATCCCTGACTTACTTCTTGGTATAAAGAAATGAAGAGACAGCTTTCATGATAAAATGTCCAGAATAGATATTGTCAGCCAGGACTCAAATAAGAAATTTACTCTACTTATCAAAAGTAATGAATTATTATTATCCCCATTGACACAGCATGAGAGAATGCAGTGTAACTGAGAACCAGGGACCAGCCAAACCAATCTTGTGTTAACACACAATTAAAAAAAAATTATTTATTAAATAAAAGTTTTAGGTGGGAGAATTTCAGTCAAAGTCACCTGGTGGGTTTACTTGTCATTTTCACCTTGATGACTTGAGCTTGCATAAACATTGTTTAAGCATATGCTATGAGGCCCTGGATAAAGGTGACCCTTTCTAGTACATACAATGTGTATTTGAAGAGCTATAATACTTGGAAGAAGAGTAATTAGTCCAACTACTTCCCTGATAAGGAGAAATTATACTCATATTTAGCTTTAAAGTCTAATTATATTAATTCCCTTACGTATATTTAAGATAAATAGTACAACAAATATTGCTTTTGTTCTGGAAAGTTGGGTCCATCCTTCTCTTGAATTGTCAGATGTGTAAAGACCTTAGTTAAAGATCCTTTTCAGGAACTGTCATTTATGTATTCCTGGGCCAGCTACAACTAACCTGAATTTTATTAATAATGACTATGTTTCCCAGGTAGAAGGTGGAAAATGTAACCAGCACCTCATTTATAAAGATGTTTTAGTTTCAGTTTTCTATTTACCTGAGTAGTAGGTTATATATAAGATACAGTTGGGTATCAGAAAAAGAGCATTGAATACAAATTTAAAGATATGTAACACTGCATAGCATTTAGAGAACAGAATTGAGAGATAAATTTCATGGGTTCAATTCTCCAATTGGCCAGATATAAGACTCCTAATAAATCAAGTGTTCAGTTTTCACATCTGTAAAATGGAGATAATATTATGATAATGGTGCTTGTTAAGAAGAGTGTATATACTACTTATTGCTATTAGTAACATCATGTAAACTGGAGCGTCAATTTCTTCATCACTAAAATGGAATTTTTATAAAGGCTCTCTATTTCTGACTACATTTTAGGAATTTTGTATTACATTTAATTATACATGCAAGGAAATAACTTTTAAAAATAATTTTATATGTCACATGCAAGACAGATGAATTTCACTAATGCACGAGTATTTACTTCAAACTAGCATGAAGTTAAGATCTTTATTATAATGGACCTTCACATATTTGAAAATGGTATTTAATGTGTCTTGGGATGTATACACAACAAATCTGGGGATCGGTTATCCTCTGTGTAAGAAGATAGAATATACACACAAAAAAAAGTGTGTATCAGAAAACATATTTAGAGAGTTAACACCTATTCCTTTGAAGCTGTTCCAAAAAAAAAATAGAAATAGAAGGAAAACTTCCAAACTCATTCTACGAGGCCAGCATTACCTTGCTTCCAAAACCAAAGACCCCACTAAAAAGAACTACAGACCAATTTCCCTGATGGACATGGATGCAAACATTCTCAACAAGATACTAGCAAACAGGATCCAACAGTATATTAAAAGAATTATTCACCATGATCAAGTGGGATTTATTCCTGGGATGCAGGTGTGGTTCAATATCTGCAAATCAATCAATGTTATACATCACATTAATAAAAGAAAGGATAAGAACCACATGATCCTCTCAATAGATGCAAAAAAATCGCTTGACACAATACAGCATCCTTTTTTGACAAAACCCTCAAGAAAGTAGGAATAGAAGGATCATACCTCAAGATCATAAAGGCCATATATGAAAGACTCAATGCTGGGGCGCCTGGGTGGCGCAGTCGGTTAAGCGTCCGGCTTCAGCCAGGTCACGATCTCGCGGTCCGTGAGTTCGAGCCCCGCGTCAGGCTCTGGGCTGATGGCTCAGAGCCTGGAGCCTGTTTCCGATTCTGTGTCTCCCTCTCTCTCTGCCCCTCCCCCATTCATGCTCTGTCTCTCTCTGTCCCAAAAATAAATAAACGTTGAAAAAAAAAAAAAGACTCAATGCTACTATCATCCTCAATGGGGAAAAACTGAGAGCTTTCCCCCCAAGGTCAGGAACAAGACAAGGATGTCCACTCTCAACACTATTATTCAACATAGCGTTGGAAGTCCTAGCCAGAGAGGGAGACAAACCATCAGAAATTCTTAAATACAGAGAACAAACTGAGGGTTGCTGGCAGGGTGTTGGGTGGGGGAAAGGGCTAAAGGGCAATGGGCATTAAGGTGGGCACTTGTTGGGATGAACACTGGGTGTTATATGTAAGTGATGAATCATTAAATTCTACTGCTGAAATTATTATTATGCTATATGTTAACTAATTTGGATTTAAATTCTAAAAGGTTAATTAAAAATAAAAAAATAAACTGAACTTTTTTCTGAAAAAAAAAAAAGAAAACATCTTTAGAAAGAAATTATGGGAAAATAAAAAAAAAAGGAAAGAAAATGAAACAGGAAAACAAGTAAAAAAATAGTTATCAGTGAACTGTTCTTCTAGATGTCTACTACTGATAGGTCTAAATATCCAAACATATAATGAATGATGAATGAATGAATAAATGAATGAATAGCAAGAATCACAAATTACAGCAAATAAAAATATACAGCTTTTGTAATTAAATGAAGGTGGGTTTTTAATGGCTTACAACTGTTTTAACTATATTTTACGTAAGCCTCATGTTTTAACTATATTTTACATAAGCCTCGTGCAAACTACAAAGCAAAAACCTGGGATAGATACATAAAAGATAAAGGAATCAAAGCACTAAATCACCAAATCAAAAAAATAAATAAAAATACACAAAAAGGAAAGCAGAAAGAAAGAAAGTAACAAAGGATCTACGAAACACCCAGAAAACAATTAACGAAATGGCAATAATGGCAATAAGCCCTTACCTATCAATAATCACTTTAAATTTAAATTGATTAAATTCCCCAGTCAAAAGACACTTAGTGGATGAACGAATTGGAAAAAAGAAAAAGAAAGAAACAAATCCCTAACTATATGTGATGTACAAAATACTCACTTCAGCATTAACAAGAATATGGGCTGCAGGTGAAGAGATGGAAGGTATTTCACACAAATGCAAACCAAAAGAGAAAAGGTGTAGGCACATTTGTATTAGACAAAATGGATTTTATTTATTTTATTTTAAAGTTTATTTTTCTTTTGAGAGAGAGAGCAAGAGTGGGAGAAGGGCACAGAGAAAGAGAGAGAGAATCCCAAGCAGGCTCTGTGCTGTCAGTGCAGAGCCTGATGTGGGACTTGAACTCATGAACTGTGAGACCATGACCTGAGTGGAAGTCAAGAGTTGGAGGCTCAACAGACTGAGCCACCCAGCCTCCCCCAGACAAAATAGATTTTAAGCCAAAAACTATAGTAAGAGAAAAAGAAGGTCATGATATAATGAACACCTGAATGTATATTCATATACATTCATATTCGGAGCACTTGAAGGTGTAAAAGAAATGCCAATAGACTTGAAGGGAGAAATAGGAAGCGATACAGCAATAGCAGAGGACTTCAAAATTCCACTTTCAGCAACGAATAGATCATCCAGACAAACAACCCATAGGAAAACAAAGGACTTGGACTACTCTTTAGACCAAATAGAGCTAACAGACAGACATAGAACATTTCAACCAACAGTAGCACAGTTCTTATCCTTTTCAAGTTCACACAAAATATTCACCAAAATAAATAATATGTTAGGCAAACAAGTCTTCATAAATTTAAATTGAATGAAACAGTATCAGGCATCTTTTCCAACCACAACAGTGTGAAACTTTAATTCAATAACAGGAGGAAAGTTGCAAAATTTGCAAATATGTGAAGATAAAAACATGCTCCTGAACAGCCGATGGTTCAAATAAAAAATCAAAAGAAATAAAAATATAACTTAAGACAAATTAAAATGGCATTACAACATACCAAAACTTACAAGATGCAGCAAAAGCAGTTTTAAGAAAAAATTTCATAGTAATGAACTCTTAGTTGAAGGAATAAGAAAATCCCAAGCAACCTAACTGAATACCTCAAGGAAATAGAAAAGACATTAAGCCCTAAGTTAGTAGAGGAAATAAGATCAATGCAGATATAAATGGAATAGAGACTATGAAGATAAAAGAAAAGTTAACAAAACTAAGAGGTTTTTTAGGGTTTTATTGTTAGGTTTTTTTTTTTTTTGGTTTGTTTGTTTTAACATTCACAGTATTAGCAAACCTTTCGTTAGCGTAACTAAGAAAAAAAGAGAGGCTGCAAGACTTTTAACTAAAGAGAACAAAGTGATAATTACTAGAGGAGAGGTGGGTGGGGAGGTGGGGAGATGGGTTAAATAGGTGATGGGTATTAAGAAGGGCACTTGTGATAAGCACTGGATGTTCTATGTAAGTGATAAATCACGAAATTCTACACCTGAAACTAATATTACCCTGTGTGTTGGCTGACTAGAACTTAAAACTTGGAGGGAAAAAAAAATCTAGGCACTTCCCTAAAGAGAGAAAAACACAGAGAGAGGCCTCAAATAAGTAAAATCACAAATGAAAGAGGATATGTTATAACCAATAACACAGTAATACAAGGGGTCTCAAGAAACTACTATGAACAGTTATACACCAACGAAGTGAGTAACCTAAAATAAATGGATAAATTTCTAGAAACAAGCAGCCTACTAAGACTGAATTATGAAGAAATAGAAAATTCAGACAGACCAATCACTAGTAAGGAAATTGAATCAGTAATCAAAAATCTCCCAACAATGTCCAAGACAAGATCGCTTCACAGGTGAAGTCTACCAAACACCAGTGTCAAGCACCTGGGTGGCTCAGTCAATTAAGCATCCAACTTTAATGATCTTTAATGATCATTAAATGATCATTATTAAAATTAAAATTATTAATAATAATTTAATGATTATTTAATGATCTTTAATGAACTTTCATGATCTCGTAGTTGGCGAGTTCAAGCCCCACATCAGGCTCAGTGCTGACCGCTCAGAGCCTGGAGGCTGCTTCAGATTCTATGTCTCCCTCTCTCTCTGCCCCTCCCCCCTCTCAAAAATAAACATCAAAAAAATTTTTAAAGAGAATTTGTGTCAATCCTTTTTAAACACCTCCAGAAAAAACTGAAGAGAGAACACATCCAAATTCATTTTAATATGTTTCAAATTACCAATACCAAATCCAGAGGATGCTACATGAAAAGATAATACAAGCAAATACTCTTAGTGAACACAGATGCAAATATTCTCAATAGAATATCAGGAAGCCAAATTCACAGCACATTAAAAGGATCAGAGACCATGATCAAGTAGAATTTCACCTTGGGAAATCATTCTTATAAGAATGATTAAACATCTGTAAATCAATTAATGTGATATGTAATATTAACAAAATGAAAGATAAAAATCATGATTATTTCAATAAGCGCAGAAAAAGCACTTGACAAAATTTAACATCCTTTAGTGATTAAAATCTTCAATAAATTAGGTATAGAATAAATGTATCTCAACATATAAAAGGCTGTATATGACAAGCCCATCACTAACATCATACTCAATGGTGAAAACCTGCTAGCTCTTCCTCTAAGATTAGGAACGAGACAAGGATGTCCACTCTTAGCACTTGTTATTCAACACAGTACTGGGAGTCCTACTTAGAGAAATTAATCAGTTGAAGAAATAAAAGGGAACCAAATAAGAATGGAAAAAAGTAAAAATGTTTACAGACATCATCTTATATAAAGTCCTCAATATTCCAGCAAAAAAAAAAAAACAACAGAATTCATAAATAAATTCAACAGTTTCCAGATACATAATCAAAATAGAAAAATATGTGCCATTTCTGCACAATAGCAACAAAGTATCAAAAAAAATTAAGAAAACCATGTCGATTACAATAGCATTGAAAAAACTCTTAGCAATAAATCAAGGAAGTAAAAGATTGGCACATCACAAAGTATAAAACATTGGTAAAAGAAATCGAAGACACAAATGGAAAGATATTTCATGTTCGTTAACTGGAAGAATTTTTATTGTCAAAATATCCATGTTGTCCAAAGTAATTTAGAGATTCAATGGAATCCCTCTCAAAATTCCAATGGAATTTTTCACAGAAAAAGGGGGAAAAATACTAAAATTTGTATTTAATGTTACATATCCCCAAAGCTTATTTAATCTTGAGCAAGATGAACAAAGCTAGATGCATGAGACTTTCTGATTTCAATATATTATAAAGCTAAAGTAATCAAAACAGTATGATACGGGCATAAAAACAAACACAGAGTTCAATGGAGTGGAATAGATATTCCTGAAATAAATCTATGCATTTATAGTCAATTCACCTTTGACAAAGTTGTCAAGAACAAGGAGCACACAATGGGAAAGGAATGTTTCTTCAATAAATGTTTGGATTTCTACATGCAGAAGAAAGAACTGGACTCCTACCTCATTGTATATATAAAAACAACTCAAAATGGAATAAAGATTTAAATGTAAAAGGATACCATAATGAAATTAGAAGATAACCTAGGGAAAAAGATTTGTAACATTGTTCTAGGCAATAATTTTTTTTTTTGTTTATGAGCCCAAAAGTAGAATCAACTAAAGAAGAGACAAATGGGACTACATCCAACTAAGAAGTCTCTACACAGCAAAGGGAAATCAACAAAATGAAAATGCAACCCACAGAATGGAAGAAAATGTTTGCATATCATATACCTGATAAGGTAGTAATAGCCTAAAGATATAAGGGACTTTTACAATTCAATAGCCAATACAATAAAATAAAATAACCCAATTTAAAAAAATGGAAAAAGACATAAATAGATAATTTTTCAAAAAAGGCATACAAATGACTGAAAGGAATCTGAAATGATGCTCAATATCACTAACCATCATGGAACTGCAAATAAAGCCACAATGAGATGAGACCTGACAGGTCTCTTCACCTGTTAAGATGTCTGTCATCAGAAAGACAACAGAAAAGAATTGGAAGGGATGTGGAGAGGAGGGAAGTCTTCACACTTCAGTGAGGATCTAAGTTTGGTACAGCCGTTATGATAAAGAATATGGATCTTCCTCAGAAAGTTAAAAATAGAACTTATGATCCAGCAATCTGACTCCTGTGTATATATCCAAAAGAAATGAAATTATTATCTGGAAGAGATAGGTGCACTCCTAGATTCACTGCAGCATTATTCTCAAAAGACTTAATATTGAAACAATTGTCCACTGACAGATGAATAAAGAAAATGTGATTATATCGTATATGATGTATACGCACAAAATGTATGCATATACTATTTATATGCATCTTTATACCCATTTGTGAATCTGTACATATTCATACATTCACACAGACACAATGGAATATTATTTGACCTTCGAAAAATTAGGAAACAACATTGATGAACCTGGGGGATATTATGCTAAGTGAATAAGCCAGTCACAGACAAATACTGTGTTGTATCATTTATTTGTGTATCTTCACTACGGAAAATAAACTCACAGAAACAGAGAGAAGAATGGTGGTTGCCAGGGGGGCAAGAATAGTTTAGTAAATGTTACTCAGAAGGTACAAACCTTCAATTATAAGATGAGGAAGCTCTGGATATCCAATGTACAACACTTTAACTGTTGTTAACAATACTGTATTTTATACTTGAAAGATATGATCCACCCAACTCACACATGGAGAAATTAGTAATTTGAGTAAGCCCATATCCAATATATTGAAACAAAAACTTATAACCTTGCAATAGAAACCAAAAAGCAAACATAGTTTCACCTCTGAAATCTATAAACTGTTTAAGAAAGAAATGATAACAAACAGAGGCAGAGAAGAAATTTCCTAACTCATTCAATGAGGTGAAACTTATTCTAATACCAAAACTAGGTAACGACATTATAAGAAAAGACATATGATAAGCCAGTATCTCTTATGCACGTGGATGTAAAAATCTTCAACAAATTGTAAGCAAACAATCCAACAATGTATAGAAAGAATTATACACCACAGACAAGTGAGGCTTCTTTCAGGTATACAAGGCTGGCTCAATAGAAAATAAATTAACAAAATCCATCACATCAACAGGCTAAAAAAATCATATGATTATGTTAGCAGATACAGTAAAAGTATTTGACGAAATCCAACATCCATACACCAATACATGACAAAAACTCCTAGCAAATTGAATATAGAGTAACTTCCTCAACTTGATAGAGAACATCTATAAAAACTTAAAGGTAACATCCTATTTAATGGTGATACAGTAGATGATTTTCCATTAACATTGGGAACAAGGTAATATCTTTTCTCACTATTTTTTTTATTTTTTTATTTTTGGGACAGAGAGAGACAGAGCATGAACGGGGGAGGGGCAGAGAGCGAGGGAGACACAGAATCGTAAACAGGCTCCAGGCTCTGAGCCATCAGCCCAGAGCCTGACGCGGGGCTTGAACTCACGGACCGCGAGATCGTGACCTGGCTGAAGTCGGACGCTCAACCGACTGCGCCACCCAGGCGCCCCTCACTATTCTTATTAAACATTGTACTGAAAATCTTAGCTCATGCAATAAGACAAGAAAAAGAAATTCATAAGAACACAGATGGGGAAGGAAGAAATGAGACTGTTTTTTTGTTCACAGGCGATCCAATTGTCTATGTTAAGCAAAATGCCAAACTGACAAAAAAAAAATTAATAAATGAGTATAGCAAGTTTCAAAGATACAAGGTTAATAAGCAAAAGTCCATGTTTTTTCTCTGTATCAACAGTGAAATTTAAAGCCCATAACTTGCATTAAAATCATTAAAGTGAAATATTTTGTTATAACTCTAATAAAATGTTTAAAATCTATATGAGGAAAACTAAAAACTGATGAAAGAAATAAAAAAATTAAATAAAATACAGAAATGTACAAATATATATAAATAAAAAAATATATTTTAAACAAACTATGTATATAGAAAGTTATTCAAAGTTCCAAGATAAAAAGACTCAATATTTGTAAGACAACATTTCTTCTCAACTTGATATACACAATCAATACAATACCAACCAAAAACTGAGTAGATGACTTCCTGTATACCGATAAAATAATTCTAAGTTTATCTAAAGTTTATATGCAAAGTTAAAAGACCTAGATTAGAAAAGACTGAAGTTGGAGGACTTACAATGACAAATCTCAACACCTACCAGAAACCTCTAATAATTAAGAGAATGTGGAATAAGAAAATAATAGACAATTATCTCAATAGAACAAAGAGCTAGAAATCAAGTTATCCAAATACAGTCACCAATATTTGACCAAGTAACCGAGTCAATTCCATGAGGAAATTATATTCTTTACAACCAGTGATACTGGAACAACTGGACAACCATAAACCAAAAAAGAAAAAGAAAAACAGAAAACAAGAATCTAGGTATAGAACTCATCTTAACAAATTTCACAAAAATTGAGTCAAAATGAAATATAAATCAAATGTGAAATGCAAACAATAAAAATTTCATAAGGGAAATGTACATGACCATAGGATTGGTGATGAGTTTTTTAGATACAATAACAAGAGTATGACCTATAAAAAAATCGGTAAATTGGACTTTATTAAGATTAAAAAAATCTACTCCATGAAAAGCATTGTCAACAGACTGAATACATATGCCACAGAATAGGAAAAAATAATTATAAACACAGATCTGATATAAGATTTGTATCCAAAATATATAAAGAACCCTTTAGGGGTGCCTGGGTGGCTCAGTCAGTTAAGCATCAGACTCTGATTTCAACTCAGGTCATAATCTCACAGTTCTTGGATCCAAGTCCCCTGTCAGGCTCTGTGTTAACAGTGCAGAGGCTGTTTGTGATTCTCTCTCTCACTCTCTCTCTGCCCTTCCCCTACTCACTTGTGTTCTCTGAATAAATAAATAAGCAAGCAAACAAACTTAAAAAATGGAAAAAAGAGAACTCTTTAAAAACAAGAAGAAAACAACAGTGATGAAACAACTAAAAAGTAGACAAAAAATCTGAACAGATACCTCACCAAAGAAAATATAGAATGAAAAACATATAAAGTATGCTTTAAAAATCATTTCATAGGGGGCGCCTGGGTGGCGCAGTCGGTTAGGCGTCCGACTTCAGCCAGGTCACGATCTCGCGGTGCGTGAGTTCGAGCCCCATGTCGGGCTCTGGGCTGATGGCTCAGAGCCTGGAGCCTGCTTCCGATTCTGTGTCTCCCTCTCTCTCTGCCCCTCCCCCGTTCATGCTCTGTCTCTCTCTGTCCCAAAAATAAATAAACGTTGAAAAAAAAAATTAAAAATCATTTCATAGGGAACTGAAAATGAAAACAATAAGCTATCAGTACAAATCTATTAGAATGGCTAAATTCCAAAGCACCGATAATACCAAATATTGGTTATTACATGGAGCAATGGAAACTCTCATCTGTTTCTGGTAAAAATGAACAATGGCATAGCCACTTTCAAAGACAGTTTTGCAGATCCTTACAAAGCTAAATATCGACTTATAAAAGCCAGAAATTAGGCTCCTGAGTAATTTAATCAATTGAGTAGAAACCTTAATGTCCACCCAAGAACCTGTACACAAATGTTTATAGCAGCTTTATTCATAATCACTAAAAACTGGAAGCAACAAAAATGTCCTTCAAAAGGTAAATGGATGGGGCACCTGGATGACCAATCAGTTAAGCACCCGACTTTGGCTCAGGTCATGATCTCATGGTTTGTGAGTTGGAGCCCTGCTTGGGTGTCTGTGCTGACAGCTCAGAGCCTGGAGCCTGCTTCAGATTCTGTGTCTCCCACTCTTTCTGCCCCTCCCCTGCCCACACTCCATGTCTCTTTCTCAAAAATAAATAAACATTAAAAAAAATTTTATCAAGGCAAGAAAATACACGGAGGAAATTTAAATGTATATTTCTACATGAAAGAACCCAATCTAAGAAACATACTATATGATTACAAGTATACGACATTCTGGAATAGCCAAAAATATAGAGACCTTAGAAGTTCCCAGGGTTTGAAGGCGGGATGAATAGGTGGAACACGAGAGATTTTTAGGAAAATAAAACTATTCTATATGATGCTATAATGCTAGACATAACAGCATGCACATGTCAGAAATGTACAACACAAAGAGTGAAACTTTATGTAAGTATGGACTTGAGTTAATAAAATAAAACAATATCTGATGTGGATCAGTAGAACTTATTGAATGTGAAATAAGTTGCCTCATTATTTTCAAGATGCTTAATGTAAATTCTCAACTGAACGTATTATACATTGACTTGGCTCTGTAGAACTCCAAAACAAGCTCAAAAAATGAAAAATTTGAATAATTTTGATACAATGTAATCTACTTTTTAAAATTAAACTGACTGGATTTAGATCTCTATACAGTGTTAGTATATTTTGAAACCCAATGTGTTATGAGCAGAAATGTTTCCCCCCAAATTCATATGTTGAAGTCCTAACCCCCAGTGCTTCAGAATGTGAGTATACTTAGAGAGACATTTTTAAGAGGTAATTACCCTAAGATGAAGTGATTAGGGTGGGCCATAATCCAATACATTTGATGTTCTTATAAAAATATATTAGGATACAGACTTACACAGAGGGCAGAGCACAAGAAACCAAGAGGAAGAGAACCAACAGGAATGGAAAAAGCCAACTAGAAGAACTTCTGAGAAAATCAACCTTGCCAAAAATTTGCTCTCAGACTTCCATCCTCCAGAATTTTGAGAAAACAAATTTCTGTTGTTTAAGACACCCAATTTGTGGCACTTTAATGGCAGCCCATAAGACAACTGGTTAAAGGTGACTTATTTAATCTAGTACTGCAAATACTTCTGTTATCATAATGAAGTTTATTATCACAATGAAGTTATTGGTGAGAGTATGAACTGTTCTTTTTATTATATCTATTTTCTCCTCAATTTTGAAACAATAATGGTGTTTAACCCTGGGGCATTGATCAAAGAAAAAATACTATGCATCAGCACAGAGTTGTATTTTTTTTAGGTTTATTTATTGATTTTTAGAGAGAAAGTGCAGTCAGCACAGAGCCCGATGCAGGGCTTGATCTCATGAACTGTGAGAACATGACCTGAGCTAAATCAAGAATCCAATGTCTAACAGACCGAGCCACCTAAGCGTCCTGAGCAGAGGGTTTTCTTTTTACGTGGAGAAAAAAAAAGGTAATGTAATGTACTTTTAAACATTTTTTATAAACAAGACTGAAAATTCCTTAACTTTTTATAATTTATTCGACTTGATCAATGTAGATTATATGACAAATTTGACAATTTTGTGTCATGAAATCAAAAGAAAATAAAACACAAACTTTGGTTTGTTTTTTTTAATTTTAAAATCTGCTGGTATTTATTAATGGATCCAGATAATACTAGCCTATATAATGAACTATGCTTATAGAATACATAGTTTAGTCTGTGTTTATTCCATTATAGTACTTAATCCAAATTGTGGTTTTTTGAGTGCACCTGTTTATTTTTGTGTAGCTGAGAGTTTTTGTGTATGTATGAGTATATGTATGTAGATACAAGCACATATATTAAGTGTATATGAACCTGTGTCCGTTTGCATGTGCACGTTTGTGCATGCCAATATGTCTGCATACAAGTGTTACTATGTGAGGGCAAAAATGAAACGTGTTTATTTGTGTATGTGCACTTCTGTGTGTGTGTATGCATACGAAATATATAACATGGATATGTGTGAGCACACATGTGCATGGGAGGTGGCATCCTTGGTATAAAACACAGTGCCTGCCACATACTGACCCCCAAAATTTTCATAAGTAAGTGAAATAGTGAATACATTGTTTTCAACATTTTATTTTAGTTTCCAACTGACACACTTTCTATATAAATTTGAAATGTGTAAATTGCTTTCACATTAATTACACTATCATTATATTTATCTATTTGACCAAGAAATATGACTTTATCTGGAAGAATTGAATAGTGTTTTAAAGTCATATTTTTGTCCATTATTTTATATGATTTGAATCATCTTATGTTACTATTAGCCTTGTAGCAAATATTTCAAATTTAAAGTATTTTAAGCTCCACGTCCAACTTGTACTCCAAGTTTGAAAATAAAAACTTATGTCTAAATCTAATGGTACAAATGGTAGAAAGTATTGTAATTTTTAAAACTTTAAATTTTATCTATGTCCAATATAAACTACAATAAACTATACAATAGTTGTTCCTTCATTAAAATATGTAGAACAAAGATTCTGATGCATTAAAAACAAGCTTACTTTATTTTCTTCACATCACTTAAAATCCTTGGTTGCTCTTCTCATGTTTTCATGACAGTTTAAGACAGAAAAAAAATTTAAGACAATTATTTTTCTTCTTCTTTTGTTTTCCTTTTCTAGTTTTCAACATTTTCTGAAAAGAATGCTGTCATTTTTTTCCAAATCTTTTATTTTCTTTCCAACGTGCAATATTCTAAGAAGACTGAAAATATTTTCTCTCATTGATATATCTTCCCTATTCAGTCCTTTTTTTTTTTGACACTTCATTATTTTTTCTCATGTTGTGTTTTGAATAATGTTAAAATTGTCATAGCTGTTTATGTTCTTTTTACTTGTTTTGGACAAAATATTCAATCATCATCAAAAGTGTCAATAAATGGTTTTATATATTTAACAAAAACAAGTTGTTAAAAAAATTTTTTTGAAGGTACTGTTTTACTCAACAAAGAACATAAATGAAAAAAAAATCTTTCAAGTATGTTTCACCTTTTCAAAATTCAAATCTCCTAAAGTTTGTGAAATTTCATGGAGGGTATTACATTACTAATTCTAATGATTTTTAAAAAACTGTTTAAAGGAAGAATTACCAAAACTGTTATGAAATATTAATTCAAGTAATATGAAAAATTAACAGATAAATAGAGTCACCTGTCCTGTTTCTCATATACTTAATTACTTTTATCTTGCCCTGCAACTCAAAGTTTTCAGTGATTTTGGTGATGGGTCATCTACATGTCATCAGTCATTTATAGGCTCATGCAATTTAGAAGAGAACTAACTTTACATAACTTTGTCTAGCATTTTCTAATATATATTGTTAAGGTAAACAGATGTATGTCCATAGAGATTTTTTTCTCTTCAAACAGTATCCTTAATTCATCTATTTATTAACTTAAGTTCTAAAATTACTACACTGCTTGATTTTGAGGCTAATAAGTATGAAAGCATTTTCTTTGAACCTGTGGTAGAGGGAATACATTCCATTCCAGGACCATTGAATTGTTTAAGAATAGGACTTACATTGTGGCACCTGGGTGGCGCAGTCGGTTAAGCGTCCGACTTCAGCCAGGTCACGATCTCGCGGTCCGGGAGTTCGAGCCCCGCGTCAGGCTCTGGGCTGATGGCTCAGAGCCTGGAGCCTGTTTCTGATTCTGTGTCTCCCTCTCTCTCTGCCCCTCCCCCATTCATGCTCTGTCTCTCTCTGTCCCAAAAATAAATAAACATTGAAAAAAAAATTAAAAAAAAAAAGAATAGGACTTACAGCAAATGGGTATAGTAGGAAAAAAAGCTACAAATGTATAAAAGGATCAGGTCTTAGGGAAATTTCAATGGTGCATCAAAACATTTTATTGTCTGTGGTGCCTGGGTGGCTCAGTTGAGCTTCTGACTTCGGCTCAGGTCATGATCTCAAGGTTCCTGTGTTTGAGCCCCATGTCTGTCTTGGTGCTGACAGCATGAGGCTTGCTTCAGATTCTTTGCCTCCCTCTATCTCTGCCCCTCCCCTGCTTGCATACCATGCAGGTGCGTGCTCTTTCTCTCTCTCAAAAATAAATAAACATTAAAAAAATTACTCTGTGAATATTAACCTTAAGGTTTAGGGGGTGAGATGTAACCTGATCATATCTAAATGTTAGCAGGTTTAAATGTGTTGAGACTGGAGGTGGGGAGATGAATTAAACTGCCAAACTTCAGGTGATACACAATAAAAGTCATAACAAGACAAGATTAGTAGAGAATTGCATACAATTGAAATAGATGAAACTGAGAAGCCAAAGATTTAAAACACCAAGGAACTGGCTTGGATAAAATGAGAGTCAGAATGTCAGAGGATTAATTACCCAAAAAAACTACTACAGGCTTGCCTAAGAGGCACAAGGAAACATCACAAAATGTGGAATCATGTAGAAGGAAGAGATGTTAGGAGAAAGATGACCAATTTGATTAATCAAAAATATAAATGTAATTGAGGGTCAATGGCACCTGTTTCCTCTTTAATCTGGAGTCTAGTGTTTGTATAAGTGACTTAGTCTAATGGATACATATGGAACATCCCACAAAGTTAGATATAGGTAAGGGAACTGGGACCAATATAAATGTAGCTTATGACTTTTAGATTTTAGGGTTTATGGGTCTTTACCTCAACTTTAATACTGTAAAGTGTAATTGCTATTCAACAAAGTCTAATATTGTTTTGGTTCTTTAAACACATTTGTCAAGAAATATACAAATAACAAATATTAAACTTTCTCATTAATCAAACCTCAATCCATCTTCCCCTTCCCGTCTATTTATCTATCCACCCATCTAACATCCGCTGATGTTCAAGGGCCTAGGAAAATGTTTCAAATTACTACAAATCCACCAGAGATAATACAAAAGCTTTTTTTAATGATAGACTAAGATTGTTTTCTTATTTAAAAATTTGCATTGGCGTGCCTGGGTGGCTCAGTCAGTTAAGCCTCTAACTCTTAGTTTTTTGGCTCAGGTCATGATCTCATAGCTTCATGGGTTTGAGCTCCACGTTGGGCTCTGCACTGGCAGTGTGAAGCCTCCTTGGGATTCTGTCTCTTCCTCTCTCTCTGCCCCTCCCCCACTTGTGCTGTCTCTGTCTTTCTCCAAATATATATATATATATATATATATATACATATATACACACACACACACACACACACATATATAGTATATAATATATATGCATTATATATGTGTGTATACATATATATAAATTTTGCAAATGTAATAAATTCTTACATGAATCTTTTAAGTAATATAATTCATACAATTTATTTCAACCATTATAGATATAATACAATTTTAGTTTATCCCTTAAACCTTATCCCTATTTCAAAATTATTTCAAAAGACACATGATCTCAAGTGCTCTGAAAATTATGAATACAACGTAGACTCTTTATTCTTTCCCCAAATCCCATTTTCTACATCTAACCAAAGTTTAAGTTATAGTTATGACTCAAGTAAGTAGTCGAATGCAATAACATTCATATAAGACACTGATTAACTCAAAATTTCAAAAGAATTTCATTTAACACCTAAATCCCTGCAAAAATGCCCAAAGGAATAGTGATATACTGCAGTTGGAGACCACAGTCTTCATAAACTCCCTTTCCATACTCTAAAATCAATTGTCTTTTATTCCTTTATGCATCTATCGATTCAACAGGAAAGATGCTTTTATAAAAATCAATGTGCAAAGGACTCCTTTTACGGTCTTTTGTCTCTTCACAAGGTTGTTTGACGTTTTATTATGAATAGTAAGTGCTCCTGATGATCGAAATGGAAAAGTTATTTCTAACATTCTACAAATAAAAGAACATGGTATCATTGTTATGTCATGATACAAAGTTTCTATTTCATTTCCCACTTGTAAATATCCTCTTCAAAACGTTATTTACCTGCATTAAAGGAAGATTTGCTTTTGAAAAGTTCTATCTACTACTTTCATTCACCAACTCTTCATCATTTAACGAATCTGAATAGTAATTCATACTTAACTCTCCCTCTCTATGATGTAGTATATAAGACAGTTAGTGAATAATGATCATTATGCAGCATTTTCAAAGAAAATAATATATCATATCTCTCTGAAAAGTCTAGTTAAATCATATTACATCCCTGGGGGGTGCGATCTTTAAATATATAGTACTATCCTATAACATGGATAGATTTAGACAATACTTTTGAATCAGCATCTACAAATCCTGAAAATTATGATATTTATTATATTAAAAGTACCCATCACAAAGCATTACCTTTGTTGATTTAAAAAATGTATTCAAATGGATGGACATTCGAATTCAACTTCAAAACCCAACCTTAATGCATTCACTTGAATTACATACACTTAGACATTTTGTTAGGTAAGTGCTTGATGTCAAATGTGTGTTTTGTCTGCATTCACTTACTTTGTCAATTTTCAGTTTATAAAATCTACCTTTAAGTGACTTTGTCAAATCTATAATAAAAGAACTTCAATTGAACTTGTGTTGTGAATTTATTTAGTATCCAAAGTATTGAGTTATCTCCAGAAGAGCACTAAAGGGAAAAGTACAGAGAAACTTTCTGATTAAACTTTAATCAATAAGCCTTCATTTCCCACTACTTGATCTTATTTTCCTCTTGCTCCCGTCTCCCTTGTCTTTTGATTTCTCTAATTAAGAAATGAAAGTTCAATGCAAAATTGTTTGAGCTTTTTGAAGAAAAACTGCCCATTTGAAAGGATCTGACTGCATTTGACCTCAAAGGCTCTGGTACTCAGAAAAAGGAAAACAGGAGATGGGCTAAGATTTCTGACCAGGAATATTACTGTTAGTGTAATATAAACCATGGACTTGGAGAAATTCTGTCAGTTAAAGACTTGACATACTAATACAATTGCTAACTGAGCCAAAGTTCTGTACTGCTTATTCTAACATATATATCTACATTACAATTATAATATATTCCATATCTGATATTTGAGATAAATGACCACTAAAATAATTTGTACATTCTAAAAGTAGTTTACTTTGCTTGTTTGGATTTTTCATTTGTTTTGGAAAAGTGTTATCTAGTTTCTTTGAATTTTTTCACCTATTCATTCAATAAATATTAATTACATACAAAGAACAAAGCACAATCCAATGTGCTGGTTATATAAGCAGTGAATAGACAAGGTTGTCAAGAAAAACCATCAAACTTAGAAAAGGACAAAAGATGTTACTGATTATCCTTTCAATGAAATGATTGCTTTGACTGTTGGAGTCTCTGGGGATTATCTGATTCTATAGACATGCGCGTTTTTATTTGTGTTTGACATATGGTATAAAAATTAAATTGCAGAAAACTGATAATACAACTGATTTCTGTTCATGACAATGTAAATAAACACTGTTCAATACTAATAAATCTAAGTCAGATTCTCATTCCAACAGTTTGTAACATGTTAGTAATTCCCACAATGAAAGAGTTAAATAAAATATTTGATGCATGTTTAATATTAGATGAAAGTCTTGATTGTTACCATTTTGAAAATTTTATTATAACCACATTCTTATCTTTTGACACTTGGAGTACAGTGAGTCTTATATAAACACCTGAACTTAAAAAGAAAGGATTATTCCATATTCATTCTATTAAGATGGTCTCTATGGAAGGCTAGAACTCCTTGTTTATGTCAAAGGGAAAATGGAAGTGAATAATATCTTTAAAGTGTCTGGGCTTCCAAAACAATGCTATTTATTTTCAAAGATCCAAAAGTAAGTGTATACTATTTTTGTTTCCTGTGCCTTTTGTTAATTTTGGCTTTGAACACTAAGGTTGCACAATCTTGGGGTAATAATTTTTGCTAGTTAACCTGAAATTAAAGTATACATATTGTTTACAGACTTGATGGTAAATATGGTTGAACACCCACTGTGCAGTTTACAGGATCCAGGTGGTTATTATAAGCTTTTATGAACAGTCAATAAAACTTAATAGATACCCATTTCTAGTGCCTTACTCCCAGAGCCACTATCGGGTAGAAGATCAGCCTATGTGGAAAAGAATGTTACATCATTTAATCATGAACTCTGACAATACTGAGACCTGGCATTCAGTAGTGATATCTGCGAATGATGAACTAAAGCTATATGTAAGCTTGAGTAGTATATTGGTATAAAATTTTTCTAAAGGTAGCTGAAATCTTACCAAACCCTTTTGAATAATTTAAGTTCCTTAATCTACTTCTCATTACATAATTACTTGGGTGGTTGGGAATGCCTATCAACTAACTTTAAAAATAATTTCATTATGGGGTGCCTGGGTGGCTCAGTTGATTAAGTGTCTGACTTTGGCTCAGTTCATGATCTCACGGTTTATGAGTTCAAGCCCCACATCGGGCTCTGTGCTAACAGCTCAGAGCCTGGACCGTGTTTCCAATTCTTTGTCTCCTCCTCTGTTCCTCTCTCTCTGTTCCTCCCTGCTCGTGCTCTCTCTCTCTCTCTCTTTCTCAAAAATAAATAAACATTAAAAAAAAATAATTTCATTATGAACTGATAAGAGCACCAATTTAGTAAGATTGCTTGTTCGAAGAAAATTCTACATATAGGCTATGTTCAGGTGATGAAAATAGTAACTATTATAAACAAATGCATGCTACAATTTAATGTTTATTATTGATTTCTGAATATAGTTGGCAAAACATACTTTTCTAAAAGCCTATCAATTCTGATCTAAAACTTTTCTTCTTGAAAATTTCAATTCACCAAAACTTGCTAGTCATTTGATAAAATAGTGTAATCCTGTCTCGTTTTCCCATACCCTTAAATGCACAGAAATAGCATTTTATTATCAAAACGTTATAAATTGAATTATGACATATTTCACAAAGGTAAGTAAAATCATTATTTAGTAACTGCCGCCAACACACTTCATTTGGAGGGAAAAGATAGGACAGAGATAGTAGGTATGTTAATGTAGATTGGAAAGGGTAGATTAGCATTGGTAATAGCAGGAGAATATGTTCAGTGATTTCTAAGCAGTATTTTCTCTCCTTTTCAAGTTTCACTTTATAGAGGAAAGTTGATCATCTAAAATAATAATAATAGAAGTAATCATAATACCATAACAGAAAGGATGATAGGTGGTTTATAGTTTCTTCAAGTCTATAGTTTATCTTTTCATCCTCTCACCATGGTTTTTCCCAAAACACAAGATTTTAATGTTGATGAAGTACAATTTATTTTTTTTCTTGCATACATCATTATTTTTGTGTCACGTCTAAAGTTCTTCCCCAAGTTTTAGGTGCCAAAAATTGTCAACACTGACATTTCCATACCATGAGTGGTGGCCGTCATTGCTTTTTGGTTCTAGGTTCAGCCTCTCTCCTTCACCTTTACTGGAAGAGTGGGTAAGGAGCCTCAGCTGTTTTTTTTCCTTCTTCTTTAGGTGTGTATGTGACATTTGGCTGATATAGAGCAGTTATGCCAAAGTTTTCTGTCCTGCTAGGCTGTGCGCTTAGTGATCTTTTGACTAGAAAGACTGGATTTCTCTTGCGACGTTTCTCATATGTATCCATTGCTTTCGCCAGGTTGCCAGCTCTATAGTATTCAGTCTGGGATACACGAAGTTAAAAGAAAACGCAGGGAACTTACCACTTTGTT